>NC_069502.1:367894371-367929371 GCF_027579735.1 Bombina bombina
ACAGCTGTTTATCAGGGTTGAGCTGTCTCAATCCAATAGGTGCACTCACTCTTAACTGTTTTTCACTATTCCTCATAGGAGGAGGTGAGTACCCCATCCATTGTGTGACAGGTGCCAGTAGTTTTTTTCCAATATTGTGCGTTTTATATTAGCCCTAGCCATGGAGGATTCTGATGCCTGGACTATTGTCTTATCAGATTTTGAGTCGTCCTTGGACGAGGATTTCGTTTGGCCCCGTTGTCGCAAGTCTACCACTCTTGTCTCTTGTGCCTGCATGGTTTGCCGGGTTCCTCGGGCTCGGGGGACCTTGAGTCTACTGAGCCATCAGCCTCCAGGGGCTCTGTTCCTCAGGAGGCGCCTTCCCAATCGCGCACTCCTTTTTCTCCTTCGCGCAGGATGGATTGTTTCCCCTGGAGATGGCGGGACATTTTTGTTTTAATATTCTATTGGCGCTGATTCGTCTGCAAGATCCCAAGGTTTCCTTGCAGTTATGTGCCTGCCTATCCCGGGTTTTTAGACCGTGAATGGCACTATAATATTCCCCCTGGGGGTGATTGTTCCCCCATGTTATTCCTTTCGTTATCTGATTGTGCGGCTGCGTGTCCTCCTACGTCTTTTTGATTTATTGGGGGATCCTTTCCTTTATCGTCCGGGGACTTCTCAGTTCTCACATGGTTCTTCGGAATAGATGATTGGGGTAATCTTATCTCCCTTCGGTCTATTATGAGCTTTCCCAGCCTCTTTTTCTGAGGTTTCCGGTCTCTGTTTGGCAGGTCCTGCGGAGACATAGTTCCTTCTGGGCGGATGCCTTTGGGGGCCCTTGTTTATTTTATCTGAGTTGGATTTATTTACTTTATATTTTTTTCCTGCAGGATTTCTGGGATTGCTTGGATTTAGTTCTTCCACAGAAGTCGTTACCGAATTCGTCTGGAGTTGGTTGTGTGCACTGTTAATTGTTAGTGACGCATGTTGCGCCTGGCTGGTCAGACGAGACCTACTGGTTCACTTGTTTTTGTTTGTTTTTATTTACTACACTTAACATCGAGACCTTCTGGTCTGGATGTCAGGAGCGCTTGGGCTGGCCATGTCGGTCTGCTCCAGAGACATGGGCCGGTGGAGTTCCACCGCTTCCCTTGGCATCCCCGGCCTGAGGGGTGAGGTCCTTGCTGCTGCGTGCGGTTCTGGCCTTTTGGGCGGTTCTTCTAGGACTAGGTGCCGTCGGGTGGCTAGTATAGGTCTGGTCATGCTGAGGTGGCTACTTACTCCTACCTCCGCTTAGGGGAGCTTTTAAAGCTCTGATGGGATCTTGGATGTTGCAGCTTACCCTGGTTTTCTCTGGTGTTGTCACTGGTGTTTTGGTCATTTCGGCCGCCCCTTAGGGGTCAGGAATGGAGGTGTGCTCGGTCCTCGGAATCCTGTGCCTTGTGACTGCTGGTCCGGCGTTTTTCTTCTTGGACTCGGGATGCGTGTTTTATCGCAGTATATATCCTGAGTCCTTCTGTGCTTGCTGTTCGAGGTCAGTCTTTTCCTCGCCGTGTTAGTCTGCCAGCGTTTTGGTCCGGTGTGGGGCCTCGGGTCCTGACTAATAGAATCTGACCCCTTCTTCTCGGATCTCAGCGTAGGTTTGGGAGGGGTGTCTAGGGTTCTGTCAGTCCAAGTTCTGGCTATCTCTCCTTGTCCCTGTTATCCCCTCGGGTGTTAAGGGTTGGGTCAGGATGGGTTCCATGTTCTCCTTGGGGAGCTCGGACCTGTTGGCCGATTGGGTACCTGTGGTGAGGTCGGGCTTCTGGGCCTTCCTTTCTTAGGGGTTATTGGCCCTATTGTCCTCCTCAGGTCTGGTATTTGTCTATACCCTGCTTGTCTCTGCATTTTGCGGACCTTTTTGCTCGGCACATGGTTGGTGCATGTTAGTTGCCTTGCTGTTGTTGTGGGGGCTTGAGAGGCTGTCTCTCATAGATCGTATTCCTTCTTATTCCTTTTTTGTTGGGCTCTTGATGGTCTGTCTTGACTTTTCTCCTATGGCCTGTGGCAGACTCACCTGATGGGGGGTGTCTTTTTGGTATGTCGCCTCTCTGCTCTTTAGGGCATTCAGTACCTGTGCATTCATCGGTAGATGGTTTAGGTGTCTTGGGACATGTCCTACGGTCTTTTCATCTGGGGGACTTTGGTTCCCCGTGGAAGGAAGGATCACGTTGGTACTTAGTGTTTCTCGGAGAATCCATCTTGTTGGCTCGGATGCTCGACTTAGATCTAGCCATCTATGGATCTTTCAGTTCGAGATTCGATTCCAATATTTATGTTGCCTTGTGGGCTTGCCTTTTGGAATTCCGTGTTCTCCGGTATGTGGGAATTATCCCTGGGTTATGGTCGTTTTTTTCTTCAACGCGTGACTAGTTGTTTTTCTCTCCCTCTCCTTATGTGGGGGTGGGGCTTTATTGTCAGCTGGAAGAGCCCGTTGGTTAGCTTCGCTACCTAGCGAGCGGTAGGTTTGCAGTTTGACTCTGCTAATGCTATTGCACCTTGGTCGCTAGCACACTTTAAGGGTCCATTAGAGGAGTTTCTTTGCTCCCTCTGGAGGAGTGGGATCCTTAGGGATTCCTCAGTTGTCAAGAGGATTGGTTCTCGGATGAGTTTCGGCTGCTCTGCGGCCTATAGTTGTGTTGTCTATACCATCTAGATTGCGAAGGAGCGTGATGTTTTGTGTTTCTTAAGGTAGCGGCTGTGCTTCCTCTCTCACGCCTTTAGCATGATCATCTTTTTCTCGATCTTCGGCTGTGGATGTTTTTCCTAGCTTGTGAGGCATCCTCAGTCTATTGTGGCTTGGGGGTGGGTCTTGGCTGTGGTAAGGGATTTTCCCTTTGCGATCCTGATCGGTGGTTGCCGCTCGTACACGCTGTGTAGCGGTTTCTGCGTCCGTCGGTCCTTGGGATCCTTTGTTTCTCTATGGTCAATTTCCTGTTTTCTGCTGCTGTCTTTCTGTCCTGACATTTGTTCAGGTGAGCCTAGCGAGCGGATCTTGGTTGTCTTCTTGAAGACCTGAGTTGGTCTTCTGTCCTGTTAGTCGGGTTTTCCTTTTCGGTTTCAGGGGCTGTGACTCGGTTGTTGCCCCTGAGAGTGGGGTCTTCAAGGCCTGTGTCTCGGTTGCATCTACTCTTGGTCCTTTCGACTGTCGTTGGCTTTGCGTCTCCTGGGTTTTTGTTTGTTTCAATGATGTTGTTTTCGGTCAAAACAGGATTTTGTTTTCTTTGAATATGTTTTTCGGTGGGTGCCTTCATTGGTCTGCCTCTTACCCTCTCGTCTTGGCATTCTGTGTCCTCTTTGGCTTGGATATAAATTTACTTTAAGTAATGAATGCGGCTGTGGACTCTTTCCCACTGGGAAGAAAAACATAAATTATGCTTACCTGATAATTTCCTTTTCTTCCGTGGGAAAGAGTCCACAGCCCCCCGCCCGTTTTGAAGGTGTTGTTGTTTCATCTTCTAGCACCTTTTCACCTTGATGCTTCTCCGACTGTTCTTTTTTCCTTGGCTGAATGACTGGGGGATAGGTGAAGTGGGAAGGAGTATTTAAACCTTTGGCTGGTGGGTCTTTGCCTCCTGGTGGCCAGGTTCTTTTTTCCCATAAGTAATGAATGCGGCTGTGGACTCTTTCCCATGGAAGAAAAGGAAATTATCAGGTAAGCATAATTTGTTATACACTTGAGTATGCAAACTTCATATGCAACATTATATAATAAATAACGACTGCAAAGCTAGGTTTACAAAGGGAAGCTATGTCACCAACATAAGACGGGACCGGACCCATATAAAAAAACAGTCTCAGCTTTGAAGGACTAAAATTCCATTCTTTTTAATCCCAATACTCTTGACTAGTTTATGAATAGAGGCTCTCCTCTCTAAATCTGAATTATAAGATAATGCTTCTAATCATATAAAATGTTTTTACTACGGGACAATATTTGCTTTTTTTTTTTTGGAGGAGATTTTTAAGTGACATTGAAGCCTAATTGAACTCAACAAGGTAAGTGACATGCTATGGAAATTGTGTTTGTCCGAATTATTATCCTTGTAACATTGCTCTTGGAGAGGATTTTTAAAAATAAAAAAAATGTAAGTGACCTGCTATCTATCTCTATTTTATATTGTCAATATTGTACATATGAGATAAGTATGCATAGTAAGGTGTAGTCCTTTAGATTGTTTTGCTGATTATTAAGTGTACATTTTGAGCTGAATTGTTTCCTAGGATGCCACTATAATCCACTCTAAAACCCAAATAAACCAAGGGTAACCTATTTTGTTTTCATATAGTGCATTCAGGAAGTATTTAGACCCTTTCATTTTGTTATGTTGCAGCCTTATGCTAAAATGGTTTCATTTTTGTTGTTGTTGACATCAACCTACACTCCATATCCCATAATGTCAAAGCAAAAAACTGATTTTTGAAAACTGCTAATTTATTAAAAAGAAAAAACGTAAATATCATATTGAAATAAATATTTAGACATTTTGCTATGATACTGACATTTATCTCAGGTGCATCCCAATTCTCTGTATTGTCTTTGCGTATACTTTGAGTGGAGTTCACCTGTTGCAAATTCAATTGATTGGACATGATTTGGAAATGCACACACCTGTCTAAATGAGGTCTCACAGCTGAAAATGCATATCAGAGCAAAAACCAAGCCATGGGGTCATAGGAACTGCCTGCAGAGCTCACAGGATTGTGTAGAGACACAGATCTGGGGAAATTTTAGGGTTGAGGGAGTGCTGAACACAGCAAAATACAGAGATATCCTTAATGAAAACCTGGTCCAGAGTGGAACAAAGGTTGACCTTCCAACAGGACAATGACCCTAAGCACACAGACAATACAGTTTAGGGACAGCCCTGTGAATGTCCTTGAGGTGCCCAGCCAGAGCCTAAACTTCAACCAGGATGGATAAAAAAATTTTTTTTTTTAATTACTTTTTTGATGGAAAAAACCTATCATATAAAGTTAGGTTATTCATTCTGCAACAAGAATTAATGTAGCATGAACCTGTATACTTATGGCAGTAATGCTTAGATTTTTGGTAAATTAATTCCATTAATCCATATTCACAATACCATGCTCTCCCAGAGGTTTATGTAAGATTGTTTTTTCTGTCTAGAAGATATCACAGATTCTTAGATTTGTAGTTCTCAGAACTGTGAATTTGTGTTTATTTTATAACATACAGGTTTGCAAAATACACGTTAAAGGGACATAAACCCATTTTTTTCTTTCTTTCATGGTTCAGATAGAACATATAATTTTCAGATTTTCTTTGCTTCATTCTCTTGGTATCCTTTGTTGAAGGAGAGCAATGCTCTACCTGGAGCTAGCCAATGACAATCCGCTAGTTCACAGTAGTGCGTTACTTCTTAGCCTACCTATGTATGCTTTTTAACAGTTGTTTAAATATTGATGATGTAAGTGTGAAAGTTTAGATTCTATACAGTAATGGGTGCATAGTTTTATATTTATCTTTGTCTTCAGTGGAGAGCTCTATAAACCAGGCAATAAAGTAGAGTTTGTATACAAGGCTGTGTGGAAAACCACACAACCTTGTTTGTTTTAGTCGGTTTTATTGCCTGCTTTATATCTGTCCCTAATTGTTTGCAGCAAGACAGTGAGATACAGGTTAAAACTTTACGGGCCCTAGAAACATCATAAAAAAAATAAAAAAATAGTGGTGCATTCAAGTGGGTCCATATCTGTATTAAAATGTACTGTTAACGTGCTTGTCAGCTGCAGCTAGAATACAATTTCTTTAGTTGGCTTATACTGTTTTAAAAGCTTGTAAAAATATTGTTTGCAATGAAATGCATTTTTATTTATATTTCCATTTTTGTGGCAAATATATACATTTATTATACACTATAATGTGTGATTAAATGCACTGTGTGCATAGTCCTCTCACAACGTATCAGCAGAGTAGGGACTAACTGCGCTATGATGTAAGCTCATAGAAGTTCTTCATCTTTTGTGCTCAGGTAAAAACTACAGCACATGCTAGGGGATGCCGTGACCACACTAACACGCGTGGTCATGTAGCCACTGGCGCTTGTGTGTGATTTTAGCTGTTAACTTTGTGCTGCGCTCATTTGTGCCCATTACACATTTCAGCACTAGCATCAGACAGTCATGTCGGCCAGTGACTCCCAGGTTGTAGGCAGCCAGTTGGGGAGTGTGGGAAAACCCCTAGATCTGCTGTAAGTGAATATTACACAGGTATACATAAGCACTGAAAGCACACCAAGGTTTTTCCTCAGTTCTAGGAGTTTCAGCGGCAAAATGTGTAATGTATAGTGCAAAACATAGACTGCTTTATTTAAAGGGACATGAAACCCTCATTTTTTCTTTCACGATTTAGAAAGAGCATGCAATTTTAAACAACTTTCTAATTTATTTTTATTATCTCATTTGCTTCATTCTCTTAATATACTTTGCTAAAAAGCATATCTGGATAGGCTCAGTAGCTGCTGATTGGTTGCTGCACATAGATGCCTCGTGTGATTGGCTCACCCATGTGCATTGCAATTTCTTCAACAAAGGATAGCTAAATAATGAAGCAAATTAGATAATAGAAGTAAATTGGAAAGTTGTTTAAAATTCTATTCTCTACTTGAATCATGAAATAATTGTTTTGGCTTTAGTGTCCCTTTTAACTAGTACAGTTTTGTTTTTGAGTACAACGTCCTTTTCATTTTGACTTTAGTGTCCCTTTAAGAAGTCGACAGGACTCACCAAGTAATACATTAATCCATGGTTGATGGAACAGCAAAGCACTACTGGAAGCTAGCTGAACCACATCCTGTAGCCAATGAGAAGAAGCATATATGTGCAGATATTTAAAGATCTATATAATATTTAACCCCTACAAAAGTCGTCTCCAGAACAGTAATGCCTTAATGAACATATCATGAGCCAATGACAAGAGGTTTATGCGTTTAGCCTGTCTTCAGTTAGCACCCAGCACTGCATTGCTGTTCCTCAGCTGATATATGTAAGCTTTTCATCAAAGGATACCAGTAGAACTAAGTCCATCTTGATAATAGTATATTTATAAGTCTATTGAAATTACACGTTCTATGTAAACCATGTTTGTTTCATGTCCCTTTAAATCAGGATCCTTTAGGGTAGGCTGTATTCTCAAATAGGCTACTGCTTTGGTGATATTATTTAAGACAAACACACACACTAATGCAACATCATCACACACATACACTACTTAACTTTTGGCACAAACTGATTTCCACTATTGATATTTGAGTTAATATAATAATATACTTTAACTTAAAAAAATATTTTTTAAAAGCCATTTTACTGAATAGATCTCTTGACTCTAGAGCTTTGGATTTTAAAGTAATTGTACATCTAAGCTATGGTCTAATTTTGGAATGAGATTAAACAAAGGTCTACATATCTGGACAAATGTGAATTTCTGATGAAATTTGTTAAAAACAATCCAAAGATTGGAAGCTTCAAAGAGCTAGTCCTACTAGCCATAGCTTTATTCATGCGAAGTTTATCAGGAACGTGAGGAATAGAATACCTATTTATGTATTGTGTTCCAAAACTACCTTATTGTTTGCTTTTTTTATTGTAGCAAGTTTTAAATCCTGATATGTGAAAACTATTCCCAAAATTCATCGTTGATATCAGTATACATTCCTTCAAACATTTACTAGTCCCTATTTAATGGGACATAAAACCAAAACAAATTTCCTTCATGATTCAGATAGAGCGTTCGATTTTAAACAACTTTTCAATTTACTTAGTTTCTAATTTTCCTAGTTATCCTGGTATCCTTTTATTTAAAAAAAACATACCTAGGCAGGATCAGGAGCTGGGAGCTAGCTGCTGATTGGTGGCTGCACATATGTCCCTCTTCTCATTGGCTTATGATGTATTCAGCCAGCTCCCAGTAGTTCATTGTTGTTCCTTCAACAAAGGATACCAATCGAATGAAACATTGATAATGGAAGGAAATTGAAAACTTGTTTAAAGTATATGCTCTATTTGAATCAGAAACATTTTGGATTTCATGTCCCTTTTAAGAAATAGACATTGGGGCTGGTGTCTGAGCAAGATGCCATGGCTTACATATTTATATTCATAAACTGGACCTTTACCCATTTAGGTCCTGCTTAAAGGGACAGTAGATATTTTGTAATTAGAAGACATTTCTGTTGTATAGCTATAGAATAACATATAATCCATATCTTAATGTTTTTAAACAAATTAACATCCTTTTTACTACTATTATTTTTCAATAGCCAAACTCCACCCACCATTTGCCTTATTTGGAGGAGCCAATCAGGGGTTTAGTCTGCTGTTAACAATGTGTAAAGTTAGTATAAAGTACTTTTTTTTTTTTTTTTTATTATTTTTTTTGCAGTTATCTGATAAAGCCAATTAGGGACATATATGTAACAGGGTTAGCCTTGAGAAGTCAGTGGGTTGCATCTCAAATTCTGAGAATTAGAAATTGCTTATTTTTCAGGACTTAAAATGAAAAGGGGGAAAAATAAATGGCAATGTATTGAAAAGTTGTTTCATTTTGGGGTAACTAAACAATGTACAGTATATAAAAATGGCAAGCTGTTTACTGTCCCTTTTTAACAGTAGCTATACTTAAGGCCCTCACTCGGACCTTAATCACGCTTACATATTGACAAGACGTCCTATAAACATGCTCTTTGTTGAGACAAAATCATTTTGTACTTTATTTTAAGTGTTGCAAACTAGAAGCATTTTTATGACTCTAAACAGATTCTGAACGCTAAACCTTTCATGTACTTTTGGACCAGTTCAGTTAGGGCTCACCATATACCAGTGTAAACAGGTCACCATCCTATACTATAAAAGGCCAAGTGTGTTTGTCCGAAGCTGTCATGCGCAGTAGAGACAGCACGCGGACAAACACACTGGCCTAAGGCCCTACCTGTTCTGCCGACTGCGCCGAGCAGAAGTGGGCGTGGCCGATCGTGAAGGGGGCGGGGCCTAACACGAAGGGGGGGAGGGGGAGAGAGGGGGAGAGAGAGAGAGGGAGAGAGAGAGGGGAGAGAGGGGAGAGAGAGAGATGGAGGGGGGTCGCGGGAGAGGGGGAGGGAGAGGGGGGGGGGGGGAGAGGGGGGAGGGGGAGAGGGGGGAGAGAGGGGAGGGGGGGAGAGAGAGAGAGGAGAGAGAGAGAGAGGGGGGAGGGGGAGAGAGGGGAGGGGGGGAGAGAGAGAGAGGGGAGAGAGAGAGGGGGGGGAGAGAGAGAGAGAGAGAGAGAGGGGGAGAGAGAGATAGAGGGGAGAGAGAGAGACAGAGAGAGGGGAGAGAGAAAGAGAGAGGCGAGAGAGAGAGGGGGGGAGAGAGAGAGAGAGGGGAGAGAGGACAGAGAGAGAAAGGGGAGAGAGAGGGGGGAGAGAGAGAGAGGGGGGAGAGAGAGAGGGGGGAGAGAGAGAGGGAGCGCGCAAAAGAGAGGGGGGAGAGAGAGAGGGGAGCGAGAGAGAGAGGGGGGAGAGAGAGAGGGGGAGAGAGAGGGGAGCGAGAGAGAGAGGGGAGCGAGAGAGAGAGGGGAGCGAGAGAGAGAGAGGGGGAGAGAGCGGGAGAGAGAAAGCAAAAGAGAGTGGGAGGGAGAGAACGCCAGGGGTGGGACCACTGTGATGCAAAAAATGGCCCGTGTGAACGGGCTTTAGGACTAGTAGAAACTAGAAATGGCAACATGGCTCCCAGAAAAACGTCCATATTTGTAGCTGCTGGCAGCTTTGGCTCTGAGTGGAATTAAGAAAGGTAAATCTTTGAGGCACTTTGAAGATGTTCACAATCTGCTTCTCTTGCTAGGAGAGGGGCAGTGGCATTGTAGAAATGGGAAGGAGTGGCAAATTACCTCTGTTTCTACTTGGCATGGGCAAATAGGAATAGGGTATAATGTTTTTAAACACTCCAAAATCATATTTTAAGGTGAAAAAGAATTGCATTAATGTTATGGATTAATCCTGGACTACAAATATTAAAGCTTATGTAAAGTTGCCACTATTTCTTTGCATATGTTCACCAGTTCTATGCAAGAAGCATTTGGACATACATTCTTACATACTGGTATTGCTCATTATCAAAGCCGTAATTATTCTTGAGGGTTTCAGTCAGATCACCTTTCTCCCTCCTACTCTTTAAAGGGACCGTCTACATTAAAATAGTTATTGTTTAAAAATATTGTTTAAAAATATAGATAACGCATTTACTACCCATTCCCCAGCTTTGCACAACCAACATTGTTATATTAATATACTTTATAACATTTAAACCTCTAAATTTCTGCCTTTTTCTAAGCCACTACAGACAGCCTCTTAATCACGTGCTTTTATACTTGCTTTTCACGACAGGATATTGCTAGTTCATGTGGGCCATACAGATAACAATGTGTTCACGCCCGGGAGTTATTTAAAATTTAGCACAACACAGTACTAAATGCAAGTCAATAGATAACTAAAAGTCATGTGATCAGAGGGCTGTCAGAAGATGCTTAGATACAAGGTAATCACAGAGGTAAAAAGTATATTAATATATAACTGTGTTGGTTATGCTAAACTGGGGAATGGTTAATAATGGGATTATCTGTCTTTTAAAACAATGATCATTTTATTATAGACTGTCCCTTTAAGCTATACAAATGAGGGTCAAAAAGTCTTTCCATGTAAGTATTTTTTTTTATATATTTTTTTTTTAGGCCATGCACTATTTAGTAGCCCTCATTTGAACACATTTTAGTTTTTATATCTTTCTGTAGATGGTCTCCAGAACAATGCAGTAGTCAAGATAAGGACTAACTAGTTATCTGTAAAGAAGCAGAAGACCCTCTTTTTCTGCTACTAATAAGAGATACAACGAAGCATAAGTTTCCAAGTCACGTTCCTCTCATTATTATCAGAGTTTTTCATCATTATTTCATTTATTTTTATTCTGTATTGTTACATTTTAGGTCCTACATCCTTTGTTCTGCCCTCTAGTTTAATATCACTACTTATCTGTTTGACCCCCTACAAGTACATAAACTATTATAAATGTTGGTACCATCAGCAAAAAGAAATAAAAAACCTCTCTGCTTGTATTCACTGATGATTAGCAAAAAAAATTGAATGTAAAGTTCTATTTCCTTATCTTACCAAATCTGCTATCTTTCACTAAAATATCTAGAGCAGGTTTTTGTCACAATTTGTAAGTTACTAACATATCTTTTCTTCAACATGACCAATCTTTATGATCTCTTCAGTTAGTTTTTTTTTAAATTTACATTTGCATATTTCTATAGCCTCATCTTGAGCCTGCCTTTATAACTTATAACCTATCTTTTTTGCCTTTATAACATAGGCTACTTCTCCAGGGAGCCAATTGCTTTCTCTTTCCTATTACTGTTTACAAACATTCAAATGCAATGTAAATTTGCATCTAAAATGGCATTCTACAAATATTCCCACTGTATCCTTTCTCAGAATCTGTTGTTTATATCAATTGCAGGCTGAACATATACAAACCTTAGAGTTACCAACATGGTACCCAGTCATCAAGCAAGAAGACATTCCCTCCAATAGATCACATTTACTGCACCCAAGGTAAGGAAGAACTTGCATGAAATACACAATCTTCATTCTGTTAGTGCATCTGTGTTTTAAAGGGATAGCAAGTGGTTTCTGGGATAGCAATGAAATAATAAGTGTGATGCAATGTCCTGTAAAAATGAAGGCTGTGTAACATAAATGTGATCTGCTAGATATTGCTAAGTAGGATATAATACATATTTTTTGCAGATTCTCTAGGTATTTTTTTTTTTGTTCCCTATTGCAATTGTAGACAAAGAATGTATTTTTATTTCTAATATGTTGTGCAGTACTAAAGTAGGTCATATGTATTTCAGGAATAAGCTTGTACAAAAAAAAATCCCTACCTTCATTATTTATAACAGTGATTGACAAAAATGTTGAAAATATTTCCTATTTATTTACATTGGTTCCTTACTCTGCTGAACAACTGCACAGTACCAGTGCTTGCATGCAGATAAAAGGCCCTGTGTGGTTGTTCACCAATTTTAGGGACTCCAGGACCTCAAAAGTTAGACCCTGGGCATAAAGTTTAGGGCACCAGTGGTAAAATTGATGCCTAATTTATATCTGTTGACATGAAAGCCAGAATTCAGCACATTTGTTCTAAATTTTGGAGTAACACATACAAGTAGTAGTTTAGGCCCTAATTGCAAAAACCCACATACAGCAGCAGTTACTTTTAATCCATTTCCAAGGACATATGGTAACAAAGTGGTTAAATCACTGCCGTGTAAAACTCCGATCAGTGTTTTAACTTGTTGACTGATGGCATTTGCTTGTGGCAGTCCTCTTTCATTAGACAAAGGCAAAACAAATAGTAAGATCCAGTAAGTGTATGTTAGAAAGGCGTTACTGCACCCTCTAAACTGCAGCACCAAGCAGTCTAATAGCACTCTTAAACATATAAACCTTTATTTCACATAATGTTTTAATATAGAAGGCAGCTGCTAGGGCTCTCAATTGTAGCATGATTAAGGGTGTCTGAGTCTAAAATGAAACATTGCTGTTTATTTGAACACAGTATGCGTCATGATTAAGTTCAGTTGTACTGTGCTTGGTGCCCTTTCTGTAGATAACCTGGTGCCTCAGGTTGGCAAGCCTTCATTAAGACAATAGTTAATGCTTTAAAGGTAAATTAAACTCCCTTCTAGAAAAATCCCACAATGTTTCATGTGCTTGTCCTGTTATAAGAGTTACACCGATACCATTTTTTTTTAAGACAGAGTACAAGTACCAATACCTTTTTTCAAATTCTCGCCGATACCAATTACCGATACTTTTTAATGTCATGTGACAGTTTTCCAAGCACAATACAGACTTATGATATAAGATAGCTTCTTCATAATTATGAAGAACTGTAACTCAAAAGACATTATGAAATAATAAAACAGTTTTTTTGCTTGTGGTCATAAAGTTGTAAAAACTTGAAGAAATTTCACAGAACATGTTTATAAATATAATTATTACAATAAAATATATTAATAATAACCATAACAATAAATAACAAATGCAAATCACAACCAACCAAAAGTGCAATACAATAAAATATAACTGTGCACTGTTTAATCATGGGGAACAACACTATGGGCTAGATTATATTTGACTGGTAAGCGTTACCAATGCTCTCATTACATGTCCAACTCCATTAAAATCTATGGAGTTAGAAATGTGAACAGAGCTTACCAATCAAATGTAATCTAAATCTACAATTCAAAACTGTGAGGAAAAAGATGTGGTGTAAAGTCAGTCCAGTGAGGATGGGTGATAAAGAGTGTTGCACTCAGATCTAGATGGACAGTTAACAATACAGACTGCTCAAGTATCTGTAATGGGAGGGCATCCAATGCGCCTTATTGCCCTTTATTGCCCCTATTGCAGTGAAAACGAAAAGCCATCCAGAGTACAACACTTCATGTTTAAGTAACAATCCCCCCTGTAAACGGGCGCTTCTATCAGCAGAGAGATCCCTCCGTCCCCCTGTTGAATAGTGTGTGTGTGGAAATCAGACCTCTCAGTTACTCAGTACAACTAGTCAAATGTATGTAAATAACAGTAACACAGCTCCCCAGCCACGGCTGAACACATACCTCTTGTTCCTGGCAGCGTTGTTGTATCAGGCGTGTTGCCACCTCACATACCCACAGCCATCTCTCTGAGTGAGCTCCGGTCACAGGTCCAAGACAACGCTCCAATGTAATGAGTTACCCCTGCAGCTCTATGCCGTCTGCTCTGTGCTCACTCTGGCCAAAGTGCAATCAGAAATAAAGGAACATATGAGAAGCACACGAGCAGCGGCAATATAGTGCATTTATTTGTAATTCCAGTGTTGGACAGAGAAAAAAAGTGCAAAAAGAACAGCAAATTCAAGGGTAATAATAACCCATGTAAAAACAGACAGTTTTAGCTGGAGTTTTTAGTAAACGGCTTATGCGTTTCAGCCTAAGCCTTACTCATAGCCTTGTTAAAATTAGCATGATACCTACATGCTATAAAACCTCACTCCAGCCATGATTGGCCGCCAGGATCCCAACCTGTGTTATGCTGGCCAATCAGATATATCTAAACATACACACCCCCACCATTAGAGAAATACGTAAGCACACGCTAACATCTAGGGGAGTGCCCGCCCGTCCAATACAGCATCGCAACCGGCGGTACATTCCCCCTGGGCGTGTACTGAGCCCCTCAGCCCTCCTGCTTAACAGTGTGCATGGATATACTTGTCAGTGTCGCGGGATTAACAAAATCCAAACGAACTAATGCACTACATACAAGTTTAGAAATAACTTGATCCCAATGCTCACGGTGAAGCAAGGATAGATAAGAGGCTGGAAATACTAAGATAATGTATATACAAAGAGACAGATTCCCAGACAGAGCTCCACTGAACAAATAGTCAAAAAATCATTTAAATTCCTTCTACCGTAAATCCGGTTACATGAACATAGGAATAATAAAGTGGTGCTAATTGCTAATCTGGGTGCACAAAGGGGGAAGGGGATGCAAAGCTCCGTTCTACAAAAGACGGAGATGAACCAAAGATAAAAATAATGATAAACCAAAGATAAATATGTATATAGAGGGAGGGTTATGAACTTAGTATGGCTTGTACATGAATGGGGAAGACTGGAATAAATCAAGTTAAACATACAGCAATCAACCTTCTAACCATGTCCCAGTGACCCATAGTGTTCAAGGCACATAACCCAAAGCTGGCATAAAACTGAGAACATGAAATTAGAACATATCATATTATCCAAATTAATCCCGATGCACAGACCAAAAATTGATAAGGTCAAACTCAGAGTTGAGGCCTTCCGGAGTTCTGGTTCTCAACTTAAAAATCCAGAAGGCCTCTCTCTCCCCCAACTTGCCAACCCGATCAGTCAGACCCTTCTTGGGTGGGACCTTGTCAATAATGGTCCAAGTCAGTGATCTAGACGACTTCTGATGTACCTCAGCAAAATGTTTCACCAGGGGGGTCGTCATGGTACCTATCCTAATGTCTGACAGGTGTTCTTTAATACGTGTTCTCGCCTCCCTAGTGGTGAGTCCTACGTACTGAAGGGAACAGCTGTTGCATGTGATGAGGTAAATGATGAATGTCTGTCTACAATTCAGGCAGAATTTGATCCTGAAGGACTCGCCTGTCATAGTGGAGACAAAAGAGTCTCCCACATTCACCTTCTCACACGCAACACACGTATGGTGATGGCATTTAAACATCCCCAGGCTAGTAAGCCATGATGAGGGAGTTGTCCCTCCAACTGTCCCTATCCTGGTGGGTGCCACCGAATTACCTACAGTTTTATTCCTCCGGTACGCAAATCTGACTCCCTGGTCAATCACTCCTGCTAAGCCATCATCCGCTGTCAGGAGCTTGAGATGTTTGTCTACAATCTGGCAGACTTCCTCATACTGTCTAGAATATTCGGTAATGAAAGTGACCTTGGAGTCAGAGTTAAGCAGAGGATCAGAAATCTTATAGTTAGTTTTCTTCTGATCCAGAAGACCCTTTCTCTGTATCCTGTCCACCGCTTTCCTTGCCTTCCTGATGGCTATTCGTTTCTTCATGACCAGATTTTTTGATAACTCTGGTTTTTCTGATTATGTGGTGGAAGTCATTAGGTTTCTTTTGACCCATAACTATTTCGAGTTCGGTGGGGAGTACTATCTCCAGAGACGTGGGACAGCAATGGGGGCCAAATTTGCCCCCTCTTACGCCAACCTATTTATGGGTTGGTGGGAGCTGTCCCACGTCTTTGGGGATAGGAACCCCTACCGGGGCAAGATCATTTGGTTTGGATGCTACATTGATGATCTCTTCTTTATTTGGGGGGGATCTGGGTCTCTCCTGGTGGAATTCACCGAATATCTAAACAGGAATGATGTTGGCATCGAGTTCACCTCGGAGATACAATGTGGGAGACTCTTGACTCCACTATGACAGGCGAGTCCTTCAGGATCAAATTCTGCCTGAATTGTAGACACATTCATCATTTACCTTATCACATGCAACAGCTGTTCCCTTCAGTACGTAGGACTCACCACTAGGGAGGCGAGAACACGTATTAAAGAACACCTGTCAGACATTAGGATAGGTACCATGACGACCCCCCTGGTAAAACATTTTGCTGAGGTACATCAGAAGTCGTCTAGATCACTGATTTGGACCATTATTGACAAGGTCCCACCCAAGAAGGGTCTGACTGATCGGGTTGGCAAGTTGGGGGATAGAGAGGCCTTCTGGATTTTTAAGTTGAGAACCAGAACTCCGGAAGGCCTCAACTCTGAGTTTGACCTTATCAATTTTTGGTCTGTGCATCAGGATTAATTTGGATAATATGATATGTTCTAATTTCATGTTCTCAGTTTTATGCCAGCTTTGGGTATGTTGGAAGGTTATGTGCCTTGAACACTATGGGTCACTGGGACATGGTTAGAAGGTTGATTGCTGTATGTTTAACTTGATTTATTCCAGTCTTCCCCATTCATGTACAAGCCATACTAGGTTCATAACCCTCCCTCTATATACATATTTATCTTTGGGTTATCATTATTTTTATCTTTGGTTCATCTCCGTCTTTTGTAGAACGGAGCTTTGCATCCCCTTCCCCCTTTGTGCACCCAGATTAGCAATTAGCACCACTTTATTATTCCTATGTTCATGTAACCGGACTTACGGTAGAAGGAATTTAAATTATTTTTTGACTATTTGTTCAGTGGAGCTCTGTCTGGGAATCTGTCTCTTTGTATATACATTATCTTAGTATTTCCAGCCTCTCATCTATCCTTGCTTCACCGTGAGCATTGGGATCAAGTTATTTCTAAACTTGTATGTAGTGCATTAGTTCGTTTGGATTTTGTTAATCCCGTGACACTGACAAGTATATCCATGCACACTGTTAAGCAGGAGGGCTGAGGGGCTCAGTACACGCCCAGGGGGAGTGTACCGCCGGTTGCGATGCTGTATTGGACGGCCGGGCACTCCCCTAGATGTTAGCGTGTGCTTACGTATTTCTCTAATGGTGGGGGGGTGTATGTTTAGATATATCTGATTGGCCAGCATAACACAGGTTGGGATCCTGGTGGCCAATCATGGCTGGAGTAAGGTTTTATAGCATGTAGGTATCGTGCTAATTTTAACAAGGCTATGAGTAAGGCTTAGGCCGAAACGCGTAAGCCGTTTACTAAAAACTCCAGCTAAAACTGTCTCTGTTTTTACATGGGTTATTATTACCCTTGAATTTGCTGTTCTTTTTGCACTTTTTTTCTCTGTCCAACACTGGAATTACAAATAAATGCACTATATTGCCGCTGCTCGTGTGCTTCTCATATGTTCCTTTATTTCTAATCTAAATCTAGTCCTATAACTGTAGGATGAGTGTTCATAGGAATTATATAAACTAAGGATGTTCCTCAGAGTACAGTATGTTTTGAGCATAATTGTGCAAGATGAGAACTAGCAGTATAACAGGCAATCTAGCAATTAGAATAATTTTTCAAAAGTTAGTGGCAAGTTCCTTTTAATGAACAGAAGCATCTATACATGTTCAGCTATGTTTGTTTCCGCCATCAGTAAGGACGTTTGACGCTAAGCTGAACAGTCTTTCACTTTCCACACTACTGCACGGGTCTGAAAGATATTTTTGGCCTATTTTAGCCAGAGCCTAGTACTTCAGGGGTTTGGCTGAACGAGATACAGTGATCTCCCAGGTAGGCTTCCAGCTGTTTAGTAGCAGCTTTTGGAGCACTACTCTGACGTACTATAATACAAATAACAGCAATTTATATTGGCAGAAGAAAAGTTAAATTTTTTTTAGTTAACTCTCCACTCCATTTAAGATGAAATGGGAACATGCAGTTTGAAAAGAAAACACCACAAGATGGTGTATGGGTAAGATCTGGAGGTATTGGTTTAAGTATCGGTGCATTTTCACGAGTACTCATGCAAATACTCTGTATCGGCACTGATACTGGTATCGGTGCAACCCTACCTGTTATAGACACAGAGAGAAGCTGAAGTACCTCCCCATGCATATAGCTACATAAATGTCATGTTTGATATACAACATTTAATATTAGCTGTCTTTTCAATTTGCTTCTACATAAAAAAACATGCATTTGATAACAAAACTACTTATGCAGCTTCCAATTTGTGTATATGTCCCTTTGTGACTTGCACACTATGCAAAGTATTCACGAACAATAGAAAAACATCCAATACAAACAGTGGCAGAGTCACATATATGCATCACAGGTAAAACGTTGTAAATGATCTGCCTTCATTTTCTGCAAAGTCTACAGACATAAATGTTTAACAAGACAAACGCATTCTTCACCTGTTCCTATTAAGATTATTTTAAGTGTAATTTTTGGTGTCCGTTTTGTAAAACCTTTCTGTGTCAGACTCCGGTTTATTATATTTGTCTGGTATATCCGATGTGACCGCTTGCCTATTAATGTATGTTTATAGACAAGTTAGGGTAACATTTTGCATTTCCCCTCAACCTGTCCTCCATTTCTCCTGTTTACTGAAAAAGCAGTGTAACGTTACCTTTTTATAGCACTGAATTTGATTTAGAAAAGGCATACCAGCTCTTGTATATATTACTGTAATTGTAGTCCTATTGGCTTCAAGGCAAGCAGATTATGGTATCCTGTAGTTAACAAATATGTTTATGAATTTTTATCATCCCAATAAAGCTTATGCAGTGATTTCTGTTTATACTGCAGTGCTATCAAAATTAAAGTGAATCAAGAGAACTGAGCAGGCTAAACTGAATGTATATTTAGCTACTTTTTCATTTATGAACTTCTTGAAAATCCATAGGTTTTTTTTTGTTTGTTTCTTTTTAGAAATGTCAAGTTATGGAGACCACAATTTAAAGGGGCATGAAACCCAGCATTGTCCTCCATGATTCAGAATGTTCCAATTTTACTTCTGTTATCAAATTTGGTTCATTCTTATTGTATTCTTTGTTGAATAGAATTCCTAGGTAAGGTATTGTGCACATGTCTGAAGCACTATATGTCAGACAACACTGCTGCCATCTAGTGCTTTCACAAATGTATAACATTGTTAACCCTTTCAGGTCCTTTGTCGGTATATATCCGACAAAGGGTTTTACCGCTTGCGGTCCAATGTCTGATATATTCCAACATGTTCCCTCAAGTTCCCAGTGACATTTCCTCCATAGCCAAGTGGTGGCAGTGAGAATCCACTGCCAGGTAGGGTCGAGAAGGGGACAAGCTCCGAGTGTTCCCCCCTGCTTTGTTCCCCCATTCTTGTAAATGATGCAGACTCCCCGGGGGTGAGCTTCTCTCCATGTGTGCTCCTACGGAGCCTGCTGCAGAGGGGCAGGTGCTAGCCTGGGGTGTACATGCAACCTGCCTGCGTGCGTCAGTCTCTTACCAGTGATCTGTACACAGCGCCACAGCTAGGCTAGATGTGGCACTGATCACTGGTAAGAGACGGAGGCTGCAGGAAGCCGGGGGGAAAGCGGAACGACCCAGGTTACATGTACACGTGAGCTAGGAGGTCTACAGCTGATCGTGCTACAATAAAATAAATAAGACCTGCTGGCACATTTATTCAAAATACATAGGACCGGAAAGGGTTAAAATTATTCTTGCAAAACTGTTTTCATATAGTGCTCCAAACATATGCACGCTCTTGAACATACATACCAAAAGATACCAAGATAAGAGAGTACATTTTAAAATAGAAATATTTGTTTTATTTTTATCTGAATCATGAAAGAGAAACATATTGGATTTCATGTCCCTTTAAATTTGATTTATGATACCTAATTTTGAAACAAGTCTGTTTTAATCAATTTGTTTTATTTTTTCTTTCTTTCCATGTTTGATTTAGCTATTATCTCTACATGTATGACAAAGTGGTAGCCCCCAATGTTTCGCTTACTGCTACAGTGCCACAAGGCAAAGAAACAAAAATTGTGAAAAGAGATTTTGAAGGCAAGAAACTTTTGACAGTAGAGTCTGATAAACTATTAAAAAGTAGCAAACTTAAACAAACTACCTCATATCCTGATCTCTCCATAGAGGAGCAAGTAAGAGTAGATATGAAATCAGAGACTCAAAACATCAGTGAACCAAGTAAGTGAACTATTATTGTTGACCTTTTGCTTTTCATTGATTTAAAGCTTCTAAAATGCAATTTTTATTGTATGCTCAAGCATGGGATTTACTGTTATTATATCTAATGGCACAAGGAAATCACTATCCCTTAAAAATACTGTTGCCACATGAGGAAATTGTTGTAATTTCAAGTTTTTTTTCTGCGTTCATGCAATAAAGTACATAGTGGGCAAAATTGAACATTTGTTTTCACTGCATTAACACTGTTTACTGCAAGTGTTTTTCAATACCCAAACTCAGCTCACCACTTTCCTTATTTGGAGAATGTGTTATTGGAGTAGACAAGTCATAAAGCTATGGCCATTATGTTACCACAATCTTTGTTGTTGATCAGATGATCTCAGCTGCAACCAGTTAGGGACAGATATGGGTCCTGCTAGAGATATCAGCAAAGGGCTACAGGGGAAAAAGTATGTCTGTTTGCAGATGATACAAACATTTGTAATAGAGTAGATGTTCCACATGTGCACAAAATGAGAAGTGATGTACACAAATTGGAGATTTGGACAAATGACTGGGATCTAAAGTTTAACACTGCAAAAATGTAAAATAATGCATTTAGGGAAGAAATAGCCAAACGTTAATTAGACTCAATGACACTTGTTACAAATGAGGAACAGGACTTGGGAATTATTATTTCAGATGATTTTAAATTTAGTAAATGTAGTATTGCAGCAAGGCCAGTTGAATGCTTGGATGTATTGGCAGAGGTATTTGCAGAAGATATTGTAAAGTTCTTATGCCACTTTATAGATCATTGGTTAGGCCTCATCTTGAGTATTGCCTGCAGTTCTGGAGGCTATATCTCCAGAAGGATATAAACAAACTGGAATCTGTGCAACGGAGGGCTACTAAAATGGTACATGGTCTAAAAAATAAAACTTACCAGGAGTGGATCAGTGATCTCAATATGTATAGCTTAGAGGAGACAAGGGAAATAGGTGATATGATAGTAACTTTTTAAGTATAGTAAAGGTAAAGCTGAGGCTGAGTGTATTTGTCATAAAAAGAAAAATTCAAGATCAAGGGGTCATGATCTCATGCTGAAGGGTAGTATATTCAGGAGAAATTTGAGGAAGCACTTCTTCACAGAAAGGGTGATTGATTCATTGAGTAAACTTCTACATGAAGTGTTAATGACAAACACTGTGGAGGACTTTAAGAATGCCTTGGATAAGCATAAGGCTCTAGAACTACATTTGTTTATATTTTGTGAAATATTACACAGACTTGCTGAGCCTATGGTTCTTATCGGCTGTCAAAACCCATGTTTCTATGTGCTCTTCCAGTTGTCCGAATTAAAAAATCATAATTTCTTTCCTAAGATATGGTGAGTTCACGGCTTCATCATTTACTGTTGGGAATATCACTCCAGGCCAGCAGGAGGAGGCAAAGAGCACCACAGCCAAACTGTTAAGTATCACTCCCCTACCTACAAACCCCAGTTATTCTCTTTGCCTTGGTGCATGGAGGAGGTGAAGTTTTGGTGTCTGATTATTTCACTTCAATCAAGATTTTATTATTTTAGGAAGCCAGAGTAGGTTAACGCTGATCCTTCCCTTTCGAGATTGGGTCTAGACGTACTCCACGTCAGCCTCTTCAGTAGGGCAGTGGTGGCTTTAGCAGTGGTGGCTTTAGAGTAGTTAGGAACTTGTGGAGTGTGCTCCACTGCGTTTTCCTAATATGTTGCTGCTCTGGTGTAGAAAGCCAGAGTAGGCTTACTCTGTTTCTTTTTTCCACAGGTCCCTGTAAGGAGTGGCATCCTTCCATACCGTGAGAGCTGTCTTCCTGCCAGGACAGCTAGAGGTGCAGGTAAGTGCCTTTTTGGCTTCTGGGATCTAGAAGGAGGCTGGCACGTTAAGAGTTAACCAAAACACTGACAGGAGTTAACTCATAGCTCTTAAAGGGTTGCACCATTATGGAACTTATATCCTGCATGCAGGATAGTTTTTTATGGCAGAAGCGGGCACTATCATTGTGACAGGAGACTGGGGTTAACTTCCTTTATGGCATTAATTTTATTAGAAACCTTGTGAGACATAATTGGTTTGCACATTTTTGTTTTTCGCATTCATTGCGATATTACTCTATTGCGCTTTTCAGTACCGCAGGAAGCGACTCCATGTCAATAGGCTTCTTTTCCGGTCTGAAGCGCGCTTTCTCATAGTGCAGACGCAGCTTCAAGACCGGTGTTGTGTCCCACTTATTCTGCTCGATTGTAGCATAGCAGAGCGGATTTTCAGCTACATGCTGTTGAAGTGAGCCCAGAGTCTCTCACAAAGATCGTTCATCGCTCCATCTGACGATCGCAGGAGCAGATAGGCACCTCAGTCTTAATGAAAAAAGAAAGTATTTGAACTCGAAAACTTGAAGGTTCAGTTAAAACAAAGTTCCTTTATTTGTTTCCATAAAACGAACTATAGGTGTGCCATCAAGGGTTGGTGTATCTGTCAGACACGAAGACGCGTTTCGGCTATTTTGCCATAGTCATTGCGTGGATACTGACAGAGACACCTGTCTTAAAGTGCTCAAATTTCATTGGATAAAAACAGCAACAAAACCTGTTTGAATGATTGATAGCTACACTTGTTTTTTATTCAAACTTAAAGTGTGTTAAGCACTGTTCATAATGGAAAGCTGACAATAGAATCAATACAAAGGAAGTTTCATCTTGCAGTTCCCAGGGAACTTATGTTTCCTACAAAACTTCAGTATACACACATAATTGCGTGAAAAAAAACACAATGTGGCGATATACAAAGTTTTAAATATTGTTTTAAAGATATGTAATGTAATAGTCTTAAGGATAACGTGTAGAAGGGCTAATTCATATATTTGTCATATAATCTACACACTTATTTGAATGGAATTTCTGTGGGGCCATTATTCTTGCTAGAAACACAGGGGGCACGTTGTTTGCTGTCATTCTCTTAAAGGGAACAGTACAATTTTTTTTTTGTATTTTCTGCATTTTGGAACAGGTTGCTGTTTCCATGGACAGATGCCAAATCTGTGTAGATAACCCAATTGTGCCGCCCTTGCCCTTTTGTTCCCCATGTATAGACAGAACTTTAAAGAATAAAGATAGACTTTTTCTTTCTGAGCCAACAGTCTCTCAGGATGATGCTGTTCAGGCAATGCCACAGTTTTCTCCTCAGTCATGCCAGGCCTTAATGGCGTCACATGTAAGTGCCCTGCAGTTCCTCTCATTCTTCTGGGTTGGTTTATTTGCAAGCAGAGATTGCTGCCCAGATATCTTCTGTGGCATTGGCTGCCTTTCCCATGCTACAGGGAAAACGCAAGAGGAAAATTAGAGATTCAGATAGCAAGGTTTCTGTTCCAAGTTCTGTTAATCAAGTTGCCCTTATGTCTGATGAGGAAGATACGTCCGTAGCCTCTGAGGGTGAAATCTTAGATTCAGACAGTTTAATGCATTCATCTGATGCTGACGTTGTATCCATCAGATTTAAGCTTGAACACCTCTGTGTACTGTTAAAGGAAGTTTTGGTTACTTTTGATGACTCGGATTCTCCTACCATTGCCAACCCTAGGGAATCTGATAAGCTTAATAAATACTTTGATGTTCCTTCCTCGGTGGAAGTCTTTCCTGTGCCAGACTGTGCCACAGAGATTATAGCAAAGGAAAGGGACAGGCCTGGGATTCCTTTTTCCCTGTCTCCTGTCTTTAAGAAGATGTTTCCTGTTGCTGACTCCATTAAGGAGTTGTGGCAAATGGTACCTAAAGTAGAAGGGACCATTTCTACTATTTCTATTAAGAGAACTACTATTCTTATTGAGGACAGCTGCTCCTTTAAGGATCCAATGGACAAAAAGCTGGAGGCTTATTTGAAGAAAATGTATGTTCATCAAGGTCTCGAATGGCAACCTGCAGTGTGTATTGCCACTGTGATAAGTGCTTCAGCATATTGGTTCGACACCTTGTCTGAGTCTCTTCAGGTAGAGGCTCCTTTAGAGGAAATCCAAGATCGGATTAAGGCTCTTAAATTCGCCAATTCTTTTATTACTGACGCTTCCTTGCAGGTTATTAAATTAGGAGTCAAAATATTTGGTTTTGCTGTGCTACTGCGCAGAGCATTGTGGTTAAAATCTTGGTCAGCTGATGGCGATTCCTTAAAAGGAAAAGACCTTGTTTGGACCTGGACTGACAGAAATTATTTCTGATATTACGGGTGGAAAAGGGTCTTTCCTCCCACAAGACAAGAAGAATAGGCCGAAAGGACGTCAGAGTAATTTTCGTTCCTTTCATAATTCCAGAGAAAAGTCTTTCTCTTCCAAGCAGGAACAGGCCAAGTCTTCTTGGAAGCCCTCCCAGTCTTGGAACAAGGGGAAGCAATCAAAGAAACCCGCAGCTCACTCTAAATCATTATGAATGATTTGCCACCGATCCGGGATCGGATCTAGTGGGGGGCAGACTATCTCAGTTTTCTTAAACATGGATAAGAGATGTCCCAGATCCCTGGGCTGTGGATATAGTATCCCAGGGTTACAAATTGGAATTCAAGAACTTTCCTCCCAGGGGCAGGTTCCACCTCTCAAGATTTTCTGTAAACCAGATAGTCGTTCTTGAAATGTTTTCAGGATCTTTCTTCCCTGGGAGTGATTGTTCCAGTTCAGGAACAGGGTCTAGGTTTCTATTCCAATCTGTTCGTGGTTCCCAAAAAAGAGGGAACTTTCTTACCGATTTTAGACCTGAAATGTCTAAATAAGTTTCTCAGAGTTCCGTCTTTCAAAATGGAGACTATCCGCTCCATTCTTCCTTTTGTTTAAGAGGGTCAGTTTATGACGACCATAGACCTAAAGGATGCGTACTTTCATGTTCCCATTCACAGGGATCCTCACAAATTTCTGAGATCTGCCTTTCTGGACAAACTTTCAGTTTGCGGTTTTACTGTTTGGCCTTGCCACAGCTCCCAGAATTTTCTCAAAGGTTCTGGGGGCTCTCTTGGCAGGGATCCGGTCACAGGGAATTGTAGTGGCGCCCTACCTGGAAGAACTATTGGTTCAGGTGCCTTCTTTTCAACAAGCAAGATATCACACAGAGATCTTGTTGTGTTTTTTTCGTTCCCACAGGTAGAAAGTGAATCTGGAAAAGGGTAGTCTTCTTAGGGACTATAATAGATTTCCTATCAATATAAATTTTTCTGATGGAGGTCAGAAGAGCCAAAATCCTTCCCTCTCTCTACAGTCTACTGCTTTAACATCAGTGGCTCAGTGTATGGAAGTAATTGGTCTGATCGTGTCTTCCATGGACATCATTCCCTTTGCTCGATTCCATTTGTGAGATCTACAGTTGTGCATGCACAGACAATGGAATGGGGATTATGCGGATCTGTCTGAGGATAGATTTAGACCAGTCGACAAGAGACTCTCTCTTGGGGTGGTTTTCTCAGGAACATCTATCTCAAGGCACATTCTTTTGGAGACCTTCCTGGGTGATTGTGACCACGAACGCCAGCCTGCTGGGCTGGGGAGCAGTCTGAGACTCGTTAAAGGCGCAGCGACTTTGGACTCGGGAGGAGTCTGCTCTCCCATCAACATCCTGGAGTTGAGAGCGATTTACAATGCTCTGATGGCTTGGCCTCAGTTGTCCTTAGCCCGGTTTATCAGGTTCCAGTTAGACAACATAACCTCAGTGGCTTACATCAACCACCAGGAAGGAAATCGGCGTTCCTTAGCCATGAAGGAGGTGTTGCTGATTATTCAGTGGGCGGAAGCTCACAATTGCTGTCTATCTGCTATCCACATTCCAGGATTTCCTGAGTAGACAGACTTTTCATCCCGGGGAGTGGGAACTCTATCCGGAGGTGTTCTCCAACTTAACCCTCTAATGGGGGGTGCCGGAGTTCGATCGAATGGCGTCTCGGCAAAATGCCAAGCTTCCAAGGTACGGGTCAAGAGATCCACAGGCCGCTCTGATAGATGCTCTGCAGGTTCCTTGGGATTTCAGGCTGGCATATCTGTTTCCTCTGTTTGCTCTCCTTCCACGAGTCATTGCTCGTATCAAACAGGAGAGAGCGTCAGTGATTCTAATAGCCCCTGCGTGGCCTTGCAGACCTAGTGGAGATGTCATTTCTCCCACCGTGGAGACTGCCTCTGAGGAAGGACCTGCTAATTCAGGGTCCCTTCTTTCATCCAAATCTCGTTTCTCTGAAGCTGACTGTTTGGAGATTGAACGCTTAGTTCTGTCTAAGTGGGGTTTTTCTGAGTCGTTCATTCAGACCATGATTCAGGCCCGCAAGCCTGTTACGAGAAAGATTTATCATAAGATATGGTGTAAATATCTTTATTGGTGTGAATCCAAGGGCTACTCTTGGAGTAGGGTCAGGATTCCTAGAATTTTGTCCTTTCTCCAGGATGGTCTGGAGAAGGGTTTGTCAGTCAGTACTCTGAAGGGTCAGATTTCTGCTTTATCTATTTTGCTGCATAAGCGTCTGGCGGACGTCCCAGATCTTTTTATCAGGCCTTAGTCAGAATCAGGCCTGTGTTTAAGTCTGTTGCTCCTCCTTTGAGCCTTAACCTTGTTCTTA
The DNA here is from genome assembly GCF_027579735.1 of Bombina bombina. Classification (NCBI taxonomy): domain Eukaryota; kingdom Metazoa; phylum Chordata; class Amphibia; order Anura; family Bombinatoridae; genus Bombina; species Bombina bombina. The sequence goes on from NC_069502.1 coordinate 367,921,199, forward strand.
AAGTTTTACAGCTGGCTCCATTTGAGGCATTGCATTCCATAGATATTAAGGTATCTTGGAAGGTTTTGTTTCTTATTGCTATCTCTTCTGCTCGGAGAGTCTTGGATCTCTCAGCGTCTCGGATCTCTCGGCTTTGCAGTATGATTCGCCTTATCTTATCTTTCATGCCAATAAGGCGGTTCTTCTTATTAAGTTAGGCTTCTTTCTTAAAGTGGTTTTGGACAGAAATATTAATCAGGAAATTGTTGTTCTTTCTTTATGTCCTAATCCTTCTCACAAATAACGTTTGTTGCACAACTTGGATGTTGTACGTGCTTTAAAATTTTATTTAAAATCGACTAAGGATTTTTGCCAGTATTCTGCCCTGTTTGTTTCTCTGGGAAACGTAAGTCAGTAAGCTACTGCTACTTCTCTTTCTCTATGGTTGAGAAGTATAATTCGTTTTGCTTATGAGACTGCTGGACAGCAGCCTCCTGAGAGAATTACGGCTCATTCTACTAGGGCTTTCAAAAATGAAGCTTCTGTGGAACAGATTTGCAAGGCTGCAACTTGGTCTTCTATGCATACTTTTTCCAATTTTTTCAAATTTTATACTTTTGCCTTGGCTGAGGCTTCTTTTGGGAGAAAGGTTCTTCAAAAGGTGGTGCCTTCTGTTTAGGTCTGCCTGTCCTGTCCCTCCCTATTCATCTGGGTCCTCTAGCTTGGGTATTGGTTCCCAACAGTAAATGAAAGCCGTGGACTCACCATATCTTAGAAATAAAACAAATGTATGCTTACCTGATAAATTTATTTATTTCTGTATATGGTGAGTCCACGGCCCGCCCTTTATTTCGAGACCGTTATTTCTGTCTAAACTTCAGGCACCTCTACACCTTGTGTTACTCCTTTTTTCTTCATTTACCATCGGTCGAATGACTGGGGTTTGTGGGTAGGGGAGTGATACTTAACAGCTTGGCTGTGGTGCTCTTTGCCTCCTCATGCTGGCCAGGAGTGAGATTCCCAACAGTAAATGATGAAGCCGTAGACTCGCCATATCCAGAAAGAAATACATTTATCCGGTGAACATACATTTTGTTTTTCAGGCTTAAAGGAACATGAAACTCACGTTTTTTTTTCTTCTTGATTTAGAAAGAGCATACAGTTTTAGAATGTACTTCTTTTCTAATTTGAGTCATTCTCTTGATATCCTTTGTTGGAAAGCAAGCTCAGTAGCTGCTGATTGGTGGCTGTACATAGATGCATTGTGTGATTGGTTCACCCAAGTGCATTGCTATTTCTTCAACAAAGGATATCTGAAGAATGAAGCAAATTAGATAATAGAGAATACAAATGTTAAACAACATTCAAAGTTTTTCTATCTGAATTATGAAAGAAAAATTTTAGATTTCATGTCCCTTTAAATGATAGGAAAATGGGCACAATTAATTATAGAAGTACATTTCAAAGTTGTTTTACTACACACAATTAAGCATTTGATATCACAACATCAAAGTGTTTCCTGTCCCTTTTAATAAAGATATGAGCATTATTTTCAGGTCTTACTTTTATGCAGACTTTCTTAGTGTTACATCCGGCTTTATTCTTCATATTAAGTTTGAATCATTCGGAAGTCTGGGAGGTCACACAGTATTTGCAGGATATTTAACAGGTTTTTAAAAAACATGCTGTCATTGCATAACATTCAGGTGTCAAAAGTAAGAGTGAATTAATGTAGAATTGAAGGTAAGACCTCAATTGTATTCTCTGAAAGAGACATGGTACTCACTAATTGTCATGTATGTGAAAGAACAGTAGTTTTGCTTGGAAAAGGTTAAAAGGACAGTTAACCCCTTGAGATTTTTAAATAAAATGTTAACTTATGCATAATAGAACAACTTTGCAATATATTTCATTATTTATTTTACTCCCCTTTCATGTGATTTAACTTTTATTTCTCAGAACGGGAAAAGCACCCTGCTGACTTCTCAAGTGTGGGTAGAGTTTGGCTACTGCTAAATGATAGCATTAAAAAGAATGTCAATTTATTTTAAAAATCTATATAATATGTATTGTAATTACATGGTGTTTACGTGTGCATTCGGCTATTTTGTTCGAATAACAATGTGGAAGTAAGCTGCCGCTAGCGGCATTTGGATTTTTTTCTGACCCAAACGCACTACGATCTGGATTTTCACAGAACTTGGTGTGTTGCACAGATCGTAGTGCGTTGTACTTTCACATGAAGAAATCTGGCTCTGAAAAAAGCTGAATGCCACTTACAGCCGCCATCTTCCACATTTGTGTGCTAAAGAAATAGCCGAATGCTCATGTCTAATGTTTAATCTTAGATTTACTTCTAGTTGCTAACCATTACATAAAGAAAAATAATGAAATCTTTTTAGAAATGTAACCGCTACGCTTCCATCTTTCTCGCATTTAGCATAACGTGCTGACCTTTCTAGACCTTTATTAATCTTTCTTTGAGAAGATCCAGGCTCCAATCTTCTTTGTTTTTTCTTCCATAAGGCAGGGAGAGTCCACAACTTCATTCCTTACTGTTGGGAAATGCAACACCTGGCCACCAGGAGGAGGCAAAGATACCCCAGCCAAAGGCTTAAATATCCCTCCCACTTCCCCCATCTCCCAGTCATTCTTTGCCTTTCGTCACTATAGGAGAGAAGTCCTCCCTTCTGATCAATATATTGGAACTCCGGGCAATCTTTAATACCCTGAAGGCTTGGCCCCTTCTGGGTTTGTCCCAATTTAACAGATTCCAATCAGACAACATAACTTCGGTTGCCTACATCAACCATCAGGGGGGACGAGAAGTTCCTTGGCGATGAGAGAAGTATCTTGGATACTAGAGTGGGCGGAGACTCACAGATGTACACTGTCAGCGATCCACATTCCGGGTGTGGACAAATGGGAAGCGGACTTCCTTAGCAGGCAATCCTTTCACCCAGGGGAATGGTCTCTCCACCCCAAAGTGTTTGCAGAGATATAAAAAGAGCAAATATCGAGGCACTCGAAGGTCATAAAAAATTAAATATTTATCTAGGAAATTAGATTTAAAATGCATAAATATGCAAGGGGTACAAGGAAGGCTGTCCTGACTCGTTTCATTCCCCCTAGTGGCGCTTAGTCTTAATAATAATATGCTGCAAGTGGGGGACGCCGGAAATAGATCTCATGGCATCCCGCCTCAATACCAAGCTACCCAGGTACGGGTTGAGGGATTCTCAGGCGGAATTGATGGATGCCTTATCAGTACCATGGAAGTAGTACCATGGAAGTTCAGACTCATATATTTGTCCTCCATTACCTCTTCTTTCTCGTGTGGTGGCTCGCATCAAGCAGGAACGAGCATCAGTAATTCTGATTGCTCCATCGTGGCAGCGAAGGACGTGGTTTGCAGATCTGATGAGGATGTCCTCATTTCCTCAGTGAAGGTTACCTTGTCGCAGAGATCTGCAGATACAGGGTTCCTTCATTCATCAAAATATAGATTCTCTGAGGCTGACTTCGTGGAGGTTGAACGCTTAGTCTAAGCCAAGAGAGGGTTCTCAGAGTGTTATCGACACTGGTTCAAGCTCGGAAGCCAGTTACTCGTCGTATCTATCATAAAGTGTGGAGGACTTACTTATACTGGTGTGAAGAGCTTGGCTTTTCCTTGCATAAGGTTAAGGTTGCCAGAATTTTATATTTTCACTAGGATGGACTGGAGAAGGGTCAATCTGCTAGTTCCCTGAAGGGACAGATATCGGCCCTGTCGGTGTTACTGCACAAGAGATTGGCTGAGCTTCCGGAGGTGCATTCCTTTGTTGAGGCTCTGATTAGGATCAGACCAGTGTTTAGATCTGGGGCTCCGCCTTGGAGCCTAAATCTTGTTCTTAGTGTTTTGCAGCAGGCTCCGTTTAAGCCTATGCATACTGTTGACGTTAAATTGTTATCTTGGAAGTTTCTTTTTTTGCTGGCTATTGCCTCTGCACGCAGAATTTCTGAGATTTCTGCTTTACAATGTGACTCCCATTATCTTGTTTTTCATGCTGATAAGGCTGTTTTACGTACTAAATTAGGGTTCCTCCCTAAGGTGGTGTCGGACCGTAACATTAATCAAGAAATTGTTGTTCCTTCCTTGTGTCCTAATGCTTCTTCAACGAAGGAGCGCTTTGCTTCACAATCTGGATGTGGTTTGTGCCTTGACGTTCTATCTTCATGCTACTAAGGAATTCAGACAATCTTCCTCTTTGTCATCTATATGTGGAAGCGTAAGCGGCACAAGGCTACTATGACTTCCCTATCTTTCTGATTGAGGAGTGTCATCCGCTTAGCTTATGAGACGGCTGGGGGACAGCCTCCTAAGAGGATAACGGCTCATTCCACTAGAGCAGTGGCTTAATCCTGGGCTTTTAAGAACAAAGCCTCTATGGATCAGATTGGTAAGGCGGCTACCTGGTCCTCCTTACACATTTTTTCTACATTTTACTTTTTCTTTCGGGAGAAAAGTTTTGCAGGCTGTGGTGTCCTTAGAATAGGGTCGACCTCTTCTTTTTTTTTTGTTCGCTCACGTTTTTCATTCAGTGTCCTCTGGAGCTTGGGTATAGTTTTCCAAACACTAAGGAATTAAGTTGTGGTCTCTCCCTGCCTTATGGAAGGAAAACATAATTTATGCTTACCAGATAAATTCCTTTCTGGCAGGGAGAGTCCACGACCCCACCTGTAATTTATTTTTTGCTGGGCGGCTCCCTTTTTATATTCTTCTGGTACCTTTACACCCTTATGTTTCTTTTACTTTTCCTTGTTCCATCGACAGAATGACTGGGGGGTAGGGGAAGTGGAAGGGATATTTAAGCTTTTAGCTGGGGTGTCTTTGCCTCCTCCTGGTGGTCAGGTGTTGCATTTCCCAACAGTAAGGAATGAAGTTGTGGACTCTACCTGCCAGGAAGGAAAGGAATTTATCTGGTAAGCATAAATTATGTTTTTTCTTTTTGGAAATATTGCTTTTCACCTGCATTGAATGCTCAGAGTTGGTGCAACTGATCTTTGCTTTTTACAGAAGCCAAATTACCAGCCAGAGAGAAAAATGAACTGACATGCAATAAAGACACAGTATGTGACGGCGATGACAAGGGTCACATTATGGAAGAGGTTGTAAAAACATTCCTGAAACAGCAAGAAAAGCTGAACTACATCCTGCAAAAGAAGCAGCAAATTCAAATGGTATGGTTTATTATTGTCTTGTCACAGCTGACATGCATTGACATCACACAGCTTGTCTTCCTCTGATACTAAAATAAGGGACACTAAACCCAGATTGTTTTCTTTCATGATTTAGACAGAGCATACAATTTTTAATCCATTTCCCCTATTTACTTCTATTATCTAATTTGCTTCATTGATTTTATATCCTTTGCTCACACATACCTATGTATGCTTAGGAGTAGCAATACATTACAGGGAGCTAGTTGCTGATTGGTAGCTTCTCATTTATTCCTCTTGTCATTGGCTCGCCCAATGAGTACAACAAGGTTCCACTTGTGCATTGCAGCCACTTCAACAAAGGATACCAAGAGAACAAAGGCAATTTATTAATCAAAGTCAATTAGAAAGTTGTTTACAATTGTATGCTCTTTCTGAATCTTAAAATAAAAAAAATGGGCTTCATGTAGATCAGTTTTCATATAACTGCATGTAATATACACTACTATAAAGACGAATATGTGCAGATAATTATCTAAAAATCCAGTTTAAAATCTTCTAAAGAGGCTGGGAAATCAGGAAGAGCAGACCCCCCCCCCTCCCTGAATATGAAAAGACAGATTACACCAACATGAGCAAACTGTAATCTGTAGACCTGGGTCTACATCTGATGTTTTGGGGCTTGGTTAGGAGTCTGAAAGTCAGCACAATGTTATTAAAAAATAAGCAAAACTATGCATGGTTACAAAAACACTCCTGGATGGACTGTACAAATGGATCATGTACAAGACAATTTATGCAAAGAAAAATCTAGTGTACAATGTTCCTTTAAGCACAGTCATGGATGTTAACCATTTTCATAGAAACTTTTACAAATGTGTATTACTTGCCCACAGCCTTTATAGACCACTGCTGGTAGGAATCACTTGTGAGGCGTTGAAAGCGTATGGAATACAACACCTTTAGGTGATGAATATGTTCCATGAATAGTTATCACCATCTAATAATATATTTTACAAAGACTGTATAAAGCTGTAACTTGCTACAGTAATTTAGGTTTTGTGCATCCATTGTTCCTAGAGTTGTGGTTGCAAACATTTTCACTGACACAACACAATAAAATGTGGCATACAATCATTTTTTTTCCAGCTTAATCCAAATGCTCATAAACATGACATTTGCATAAATTTGCATTAGTTACTAATTTGCTTTAGTTGCTGCTGAGAGGTTTGCTACATCGCCATAATGCACACAGCATGCAAAACAGTGATCAAATGTGTTCTTGTTTTATTATTCATCACTAAATGCTGATTAATGTACTTTAGCCTCTAACACAGCCCTTCCCTGTAGTACACTTGGGCAGTTTTCTGCTGCAGCATGCTAGTATATGTATATTATTGTGTCTTACACAAACACGTTAGCGTGTACAACATATTTATTTGTTAATCTCACATAATCTAATGATACAGGCTGTACAAAATATCTGTCCAACATTTCACGAGAGGCCACTTTTTTTTTTAACCCTTTACTTTTGCAGGACTGATTTTTAAGACTAATTTAATTACTAGTGCATATTTTTATATAAGCAAACTTTTTTTTTTTTAAATGAGCATTTCTCTACTAAAGTATACACATTTAGATTCATATACATCAAGTTAATATTAGAAGGGCAGGTATTAATTACCTAGTTGGAAACTGTTATGGTGGAGTATGAGGGGAGGGGGCAGTTATAAGCCACCTGAGGTTCACATTATGTCCCCATGTCTTAGACTGGATAAGCCTGGTCTAGAAACACAGGTTGTGTCTTCTGAAATAAGCACTGTAGCCCCTAAAACACCTATCCTAAACGTGCACACCTGTATCCTCATCTCTACCTTGTGTGCAGGATGCAGACGTTTCCGTTTCCATCTTCTAACCATTTAATTAGGTTTGTTTTCTAAAAATCTTTGGAAAACGCCAAGTGAAATGCTGAATGTGCCTACATGCTATGTTAATCCTAAATTAAAACACATTCTGCTTTGCTTGTTCACCTAAATGTAATGGAAACTCCACAGCCATTCTAGCATGGGACTCTGACTATAACAAGTGATATTGATGACTGAGATAAGTGCTTCATGCTCCATACAGCCTACATTTGTCCAAATAATCCTTGACTTTGTGAATCGGTGTATTGTATATGAGAATTATCTGCATATTTATTTGAAAAACCTGCCCATTAATGGTATGTGAAAAACCTGTATAACACAATGCATATCACCTCAGTACAAATACTCTGTACTGTATTGTTGCATTTAAAGGGATATTAAATAGTGCTCCTTTAATAAAAAAAAGTTAAACCAAAGTAAACATTAAAAGAAGCAGATTGTTTTAAAGTACCACTCAATGCAGTAGAATTACATAATTAACACCTGCATAATAAAAAGACGATTTAACACCTATTCTAAATTGCAAATAAGCAGAAGATTTTTTTTCTTAATCATAAAAGTTTATTTTGATTTGAGTGTCCCTTTAAAAAACAAACAACTTATTTTCTTGCAAAATTATCACTTAGAAGTTCTAAATGTAGGCCCCCCTACACCTAGATAATTGAGTAGACATGCTGAGAACTGTAGAGATCCCAGCCCCCTTGTACCACTATGACGGTAAGAAATGGACAATGCACAAATGTTTAAGAACAAAAAAATCCTTTCAAATTAATGAATATGTGTATGGATGTGTGTATGGATGTGTGTGTATATATGTATATATGTGTGTGTATATATATATATATATATATATATATATATATATATATATATGTGTGTGTGTATATGTGTATATGTGTGTATATATATATATATATATATGTATATATGTATATATGTGTGTAGAGTTTGTAAATTAACTGGCTGCCTGTATACCTGAAATAAGGGCAATTGCAGGGTCCCCACCCCGCACTGTCCTATTTCAATTTATGGAAAAACTATTCGTGAGAAGAGTGGTATTAAGGCGCACT
>NC_069502.1:367934371-367971871 GCF_027579735.1 Bombina bombina
CTCAGAAAGAGCATGCAATTTTAAGCAACTTTCTAATTTACTCCTATTATCATTTCTCCAACATTGGTGTGTCCGGTCCACGGCGTCATCCTTACTTGTGGGAATATCTCTTCCCCAACAGGAAATGGCAAAGAGTCCCAGCAAAGCTGGCCATATAGTCCCTCCTAGGCTCCGCCCACCCCAGTCATTCTCTTTGCCGTTGCACAGGCAACATCTCCACGGAGATGGTTAAGAGTATGTGGTATTTAGTTGTAGTTTTTTTATTCTACTATCAAGAGTTTGTTATTTTAAAATAGTGCTGGTATGTACTATTTACTCTGAAACAGAAAAAGAGGAAGATTTCTGTTTGTGAGAGGAAGATGATTTTAGCAGACAGTAACTAAAATCGATTGCTGTTTCCACATAGGACTGTTGAGATGAAGTAACTTCAGTTGGGGGAAACAGCAGACTTTTCTGCTTAAGGTATGACTAGCCATATTTCTAACAAGACTGTGTAATGCTGGAAGGCTGTCATTTCCCCTCATGGGGACCGGTAAGCCATTTTCTTAGTCTCAAACAGAATAAAGGGCTTAATATGGGCTATAAAACTGGTAGACACTTTTATGGGCTAAATCGATTGCTTTATTTGGACATTTTATACATGTTTATGCTGATAATTCACACTTATAAACTTGGGGAACGTTTTTTAACGTCAGGCACTATGTTAGACACCTTTTCCAGTCAGGAAGGGCCTTCCCAGTTGTAGGCTGAGCCTCATTTTCGCGCCATTACTGCGCAGTTGTTTTTGAGAGCAAGACATGCAGATGCATGTGTGAGGACATGAAAGTGGTTGGGAAAGTTCCTAGAAGGCGTCATTTGGTATCGTATTCCCCTCTGGGCTTGGTAAAGTCACAGCAAAGGCTGTAGCTGGGACTGTATAGGGGTTAAATCTGTAACCGGTTCCGGTTTCGTTATTTTAAGGGTTAAAGCTCTGAAAATTGGTGTGCAATACTTTTAATGCTTTAAGACACTGTGGTGAAATTTTGGTAAATTTTGAACAATTCCTTCATATTTTTTCACATATTCAGTAATAAAGTGTGCTCTGTTTAAAATTTAAAGAGACAGTAACGGTTTTGTTTTAAAACGGTTTTTGTGCTTTATTGACAAGTTTAAGCCTGTTTAACATGTCTGTGCCTTCAGATAAGCTATGTTCTATATGTATGAAAGTCAATGTGTCTTCCCCTTCAAAATTGTGTGATAATTGTGCCATAGCGTCCAAACAATTTAAGGACAATACTGTCACAGATAATGAAGTTGCCCAAGATGATTCATCAGATGAAGGGAGTAGACATGGTTCTACATTATCTCCTTCTGTGTCTATACCAGTTTTGCCCACGCAGGAGGCCCCTAGTACTTCTAGCGCGCCAATGCTTATTACCATGCAACAATTGACGGCTGTAATGGATAACTCCATAGCTAATATTTTATCCAAAATGCCTGCATATCAGAGAAAGCGCGATTGCTCTGTTTTAAACACTGAAGAGCAGGAGGGCGCTGATGATAATGGTTCTGTCATACCCTCACACCAATCTGAAGGGGCCATTAGGGAGGTTTTGTCAGATGGGGAAATTTCAGATTCAGAAAAAAATTCTCAACAGGCTGAACCTGATGTTGTGACATTTAAATTTAAATTAGAACATCTCCACGCACTGCTTAAGGAGGTGTTATCTACTCTGGATGATTGTGACAACTTGGTCATTCCAGAAAAATTATGCAAGATGGACAAGTTCCTAGAGGTTCCGGTGCACCCCGACGCTTTTCCTATACCCAAGCGGGTGGCGGACATAGTGAATAAGGAGTGGGAGAAGCCCGGCATACCTTTTTGTTCCCCCTCCTATATTTAAGAAATTATTTCCTATGGTCGACCCCAGAAAGGACTTATGGCAGACAGTCCCTAAGGTCGAGGGGGCAGTTTCTACTCTAAACAAGCGCACTACTATTCCTATTGAGGATAGTTGTGCTTTCAAAGATCCTATGGATAAAAAATTGGAGGGTTTGCTTAAAAAGATTTTTGTACAGCAAGGTTACCTTCTACAACCCATTTCGTGCATTGTTCCTGTCACTACAGCAGCGTGGTTCTGGTTCGAGGAACTAGAAAAGTCGCTCAGTAGAGAGACTCCATATGAGGAGGTTATGGACAGAGTTCACGCACTTAAGTTGGCTAACTCTTTTATTTTAGATGCCGCTTTGCAATTAGCTAGATTAGCGGCGAAAAATTCAGAGTTTGCAATTGTGGCGCGCAGAGCGCTTTGGCTAAAGTCTTGGTCAGCGGATGTATCATCCAAGACAAAATTGCTTAACATCCCCTTCAAGGGTAAAACTCTCTTTGGACCAGAATTGAAAGAGATTATCTCAGACATCACTGGGGGAAAGGGCCACGCCCTCCCACAAGATAGGCCTTTCAAGGCCAAGAATAAGTCTAATTTTCGTTCCTTTCGTAATTTCAGGAACGGACCGGCCTCTAATTCTGCATCTTCTAAGCAAGAGGGTAATGCCTCACAGTCCAAGCCAGCCTGGAAACCGATGCAAGGCTGGAACAAGGGTAAGCAGACCAAGAAGCCTGCTACCGCTAACAAAACAGCATGAAGGAGTAGCCCCCGATCCGGGACCGGATCTAGTGGGGGGCAGACTCTCTCTCTTTGCTCAGGCTTGGGCAAGAGATGTTCAGGATCCCTGGGCGCTAGAAATAGTTTCTCAGGGTTATCTTCTGGAATTCAAGGAACTACCCCCAAGGGGAAGGTTCCACATGTCTCACTTATCCTCAAACCAAATAAAGAGACAGGCGTTCTTACATTGTGTAGAAGACCTGTTAAAGATGGGAGTGATACACCCAGTTCCAATGACGGAACAAGGAATGGGATTTTACTCAAATCTGTTCGTAGTTCCCAAAAAAGAGGGAACCTTCAGACAAATTCTGGATTTAAAGATCCTAAGCAAATTTCTCAGGGTACCATCGTTCAAAATGTAAACCATTCGAACGATTCTACCCACTATCCAGGAAGGTCAATTTATGACTACCGTGGATCTAAAGGATGCGTACCTACATATTCCTATCCACAAAGAACATCATCAGTTCCTAAGGTTCGCCTTTCTGGACAAACATTACCAGTTTGTGGCCCTCCCATTCGGATTAGCCACTGCTCCAAGGATTTTCACAAAGGTACTCGGGTCCCTTCTAGCGGTCCTAAGACCGAGGGGCATTGCAGTAGTACCATACTTGGACGACATTCTAATACAAGCGTCGTCCCTTTCAAAAGCAAAGGCTCATACAGACATCGTTCTGGCCTTTCTCAGATCTCATGGATGGAAGGTGAACATAGATAAAAGTTCTCTGTCTCCGTCAACAAGAGTTCCCTTCTTGGGAACAATAATAGATTCCTTAGAAATGAGGATTTTTCTGACAGATGTCAGAAAGTCAAAACTTCTAAGCACTTGTCAAGTTCTTCATTCTGTTCCACGTCCTTCCATAGCTCAGTGCATGGAAGTAGTAGGGTTGATGGTTGCAGCAATGGACATAGTTCCTTTTGCGCGAATTCATCTGAGACCATTACAACTGTGCATGCTGAAACAGTGGAATGGGGACTATACAGACTTGTCTCCAGTGATTCAAGTAGATCAGAAGACCAGAAATTCACTCCGTTGGTGGCTAACCCTGGACCAACTATCCCAGGGAATGAGCTTCCGCAGACCAGAGTGGGTCATTGTCACGACCGACGCCAGTCTAGTGGGCTGGGGCGCGGTCTGGGAATCCCTGAAAGCTCAGGGACTATGGTCTCGGGAAGAGTCTCTTCTCCCGATAAACATTCTGGAACTAAGAGCGATATTCAATGCTCTCAGGGCTTGGCCTCAGCTTGCAAAGGCCAGATTCATAAGATTCCAATCAGACAACATGACGACTGTTGCGTATATCAATCATCAGGGGGGAACAAGGAGTTCCCTGGCGATGAAAGAAGTGACCAAAATAATACAATGGGTGGAGGATCACTCCTGCCACCTATCTGCGATCCACATCCCAGGTGTGGAAAACTGGGAAGCGGATTACTTGAGTCGTCAGACATTCCATCCGGGGGAGTGGGAACTCCACCCGGAGATCTTTGCCCAGTTCACGCAATTATGGGGCATTCCAGATATGGATCTGATGGCGTCTCGTCAGAACTTCAAGGTTCCTTGCTACGGGTCCAGATCCAGGGATCCCAAGGCAACTCTAGTGGATGCACTAGTAGCACCTTGGACCTTCAACCTAGCTTATGTGTTTCCATCGTTTCCTCTCATTCCCAGGCTGGTAGCCAGGATCAAACACGAGAGGGCCTCGATGATCTTGATGGCCACGCAGGACTTGGTATGCAGACCTGGTGAATATGTCATTGGTTCCACCATGGAAGCTACCTTCGAGACAGGACCTTCTTGTTCAGGGTCCATTCGAACATCCAAATCTGGTCTCCCTCCAGCTGACGGCTTGGAGATTGAACGCTTGATTCTATCAAAGCGTGGGTTTTCAGATTCTGTGATAGATACTCTGGTTCAGGCCAGAAAACCGGTAACTAGAAAGATTTACCATAAAATATGGAAAAGATATATCTGCTGGTGTGAATCCAAGGGATTCCCATGGAATAAGATAAAAATTCCTAAGATTCTTTCCTTTCTGCAAGAAGGTTTGGATAAAGGATTATCTGCGAGTTCTCTAAAGGGACAGATTTCTGCTTTATCTGTCTTACTACACAAACGACTGGCAGCTGTGCCAGATGTTCAAGCATTTGTTCAGGCTCTGGTTAGGATCAAGCCTGTTTACAGACCTTTGACTCCTCCCTGGAGTTTAAATCTAGTTCTTTCAGTTCTTCATGGGGTTCCGTTTGAACCTCTACATTCCATAGATATTAAGTTGTTATCTTGGAAAGTTTTGTTTTTGGTTGCTATTTCTTCTGCTAGAAGAGTTTCAGAGTTATCTGCTCTGCAGTGTACTCCGCCCTATCTGGTGTTCCATGCAGATAAGGTGGTTTTGTGTACTAAGCCTGGTTTTCTTCCAAAGGTTGTTTCTAACAAAAATATTAACCAGGAGATAGTTGTACCTTCTTTGTGTCCGAATCCAGTTTCAAAGAAGGAACATTTGTTACACAATTTGGACGTAATCCGTGCTCTAAAATTCTATTTAGAAGCTACAAAAGATTTCAGACAAACATCTTCTCTGTTTGTCGTCTATTCTGGTAAAAGGAGAGGTCAAAAAGCGACTTCTACCTCTCTTTCCTTTTGGCTTAAAAGCATTATCCGATTGGCTTACGAGACTGCCGGATGGCAGCCTCCTGAAAGAATCACAGCTCACTCCACTAGGGCTGTGGCTTCCACATGGGCCTTCAAGAACGAGGCTTCTGTTGATCAGATATGTAAGGCAGCGACTTGGTCTTCACTGCACACTTTTGCCAAATTTTACAAATTTGATACTTTTGCTTCTTCGGAGGCTATTTTTGGGAGAAAGGTTTTGCAAGCCGTGGTGCCTTCCGTTTAGGTAACCTGATTTGCTCCCTCCCTTCATCCGTGTTCTAAAGCTTTGGTATTGGTTCCCACAAGTAAGGATGACGCCGTGGACCGGACACACCAATGTTGGAGAAAACAGAATTTATGCTTACCTGATAAATTACTTTCTCCAACGGTGTGTCCGGTCCACGGCCCGCCCTGGTTTTTTAATCAGGTCTGATGAATTATTTTCTCTAACTACAGTCACCACGGTACCATATGGTTTCTCCTATTTTTTCCTCCTGTCCGTTGGTCGAATGACTGGGGTGGGCGGAGCCTAGGAGGGACTATATGGCCAGCTTTGCCATTTCCTGTTGGAGAAGAGATATTCCCACAAGTAAGGATGACGCCGTGGACCGGACACACCGTTGGAGAAAGTAATTTATCAGGTAAGCATAAATTCTGTTTTTTTCTTTGTTCTCTTGCTATCTTTATTTGAAAAAGAAGGCATCTATGCTTTTTTTGGGTTCAGTACTCTGGACAGCAATTTTTTATTGGTGGATGAATTTATCCACCAATCAACAAGGACAACCCAGGTTGTTCACCAAAAATGGGCCGGCATCTAAACTTATATTCTTGCATTTTAAATAAAGATACCAAGAGAATGAAGAACATTTGATAATAGGAATAAATTAGAAAGTTGCTTAAAATTTCATGCTCAATCTGAATCATAAAAGAAACATTTTGGGTACAGTGTCCCTTTAAGTACCAGGGCATTTTTTACATTTCTTCTGTGTTTGTGTTTAGCTGTAATTTTCCTCTTACTCATTTACTGTACCCACACATATTATATACCATTTTTCTCGCCATTATATTTACTTTCTAAAGATACCATTATTTTCATCATATCTTATAATTTACTATAAAAAATATATAAAATATGATGAAAAAGTGGAAAAAAACAATTTTTTTCTAACTTTGACTAACAAAATCTGTTACACATCTACAACCACCAAAAAACACCCATGCTAAATAGTTTCTAAATTGTGTCCTGAGTTTATAAATACCCAATGTTTACATGTTCTTTGCTTTTTTTGCAAGTTATAGGGCAATAAATACAAGTAGCACTTTGCTAACTTAAAAAAAATAATTTGGAAATAGCAATAGTTACATTGTAACACTGATATCTGTCAGGAATCCCTGAATATCCCTTGACATGTATATATTTTTTTTTTTAGTGGACAACTCAAAGTATTGATCTAGGCCCATTTTGGAATATTTCATGCCACCATTTCACCACCAAATGCGATCAAATAAAAAAAAGTTAAATTTTTCTCAATTTTAGGTTTCTCACTGAAATTATTTACAAACAGTTAGTGCAATCATGGCATAAATGGTTGTAAATGCTTCTCTGGGATCCCCTTTGTTCAGAAATAGCAGACATATATGGCTTTGCTTTTGAGTAATTAGGCAGCTAAATGCCGCTGTGCACCACACGTGTATTATGCCAAGCAGTGAAGGGGTTAATTAGGTAGCTTGTAGGGTTAATTTTAGCTCCCACCTGACGCATCTTGAGTACTGGCAGAAAGTCTGCCAGTACTAAAATAAAAGGCTTTTTTTTTTTTTTTTAATATATATTTATTCTGCCTCTAAGCTCTTTAAGCCTTTTCTCTACCTTATTGTCCGCCATCTTGTTGTCAATATAATTTGTTTTTTAAAAAAAATAAAAAAATAAAATAAACTACTTTTTCTTTTTAATGACACGATGAGTCCACAGATCATCTTAATTACTATTGGGATATTCACCTCCTGGTCAGCAGGAGGCGACAAAGAGCACCACAGCAAAAGCTGTTAAATATCACCTCCCCTCACTCCCACCCCAATCATTCTCTTTGCCTATGTTAGTGCTAGGAAGTGGTAAAGTTAGGCTTTAGTTAAGATTCTTCAATCAAGAGTTTATTATTTTTAAAGTGGTACAAGATTGTGCTGCTCTGTCCTAGGGTGTAGCCATAGTCCACATCAGTCTCTTCAGTAGAGCAGTGGCGGCTTTAGAGCAATGGGAACTTGTGGGACATAATTCTCACTGCGCCTCCCATATATTGATGCTGCCCTAACCCTGAAAGCCTGAGGGATATTTACTCAGGAATTTCCTTTCTTTCACAGGTCCATGTGAGGGAGAAGACCTCTCATACCTGGTGAACTGCTTTGCTGTCAGGCAGATATATGAGGTAAGTGCTACTTTATTATTTCTGGGATATCAGAGATACTCAGAAAGAAGGGATCACTTCATTACACAGAAATATACAATATACAGGGCTCAGTTAAGAGGGCACTTTATTATTGGGGTCATTGTAAACTCTTATAGACTGGAGAGAACTTGGACAGCATTAGGATGCAGACACTGGGGCTGGGAGAATAGTATTTATTATGGCTCTGGTGGTTAAGTCTCCCAGCGGTTTAACTCAGAAAAATACAGACCAGGAGATTGTGTGTTACTGGTAAAGCCCACGATGGTCGGATCTTTGCTGAGTTGCGCGCCTCAGTTCATTGCGCCTCAGTGTGGAGATATAGTCAGCTCAGAAATTTTCAAGCTCTGCCTAGAAACGCATGATTCTTCATTAAGCATGCGTTTCTAGGACCAGAAAGCAACTGTATCGTTTTCCAGGAAGTGAGAAAAAGAGCTCCGGTTTTAGCGAGTCAGGTAGGCACCTCAGCAAAGCTGCTGAGGTGTAGAGGTGTCATATTGTTTTTTTCTGGTCTATTTAGTGCGTTTTACAATCTCCAGTAAAAAAGTTACATTTTAAAATTTAAAGGGCCAGTAACATTTTTACACTTACAATTTTTTATTACAAAATTAAGGTTTTTATTTGATAATTGTACTATTGTGAATCAGAATGGACCAAGGGGCATTGCAAAATGTCACTTGTTCCTTGTGTTTTGATGCCAATGTGGAACCACCAATCCCTTTCTGTTTTCTCATGTATTGAGAGGTCTTTAAATTACAGGGATAAACTTTTTTCTGAGCCAACTTTTTCTAAAGCGGATGTTGTCCAGGAGTCTAATGACGAGGTTCAATATATGCCGCAACTTTCTCCTCATGTGTCCCAAATTTTACCGCCCTCTCATGCAGTGCCCTGCGCTTCCTCTCTAGCTCCCGCGGGAGTCACTTTAAAAGACATCGCTTCTCTGTCTTCTGCAGTTTTAGATGCGTTGTCTGCTTTCCCAATGTTACAGGGTAAGCGTAAGAGGAAATCAGACATTCACCAAGCGAGGTTTCTGAGGCAGTTGTTGCTATTTCAGATATCCCCTCACAGAAGCCTGAGGAGGAGGATAATGTTGTAGCATCTGAAGGTGAAATTTCAGATTCTGACAGTGTAATTCCTCTTGCGGATACTGAAGTTGTATCTTTTAGGTTTAAGTTAGAGCACCTCCGTCTGTTACTTAAGGAGGTTTTAGCAACATTGGACGACAGCGAATCCACAGTCGTCGTTAATCCTAAGAAATCCAGTAAGCTGAACAAATATTTTGAGGTACTCTCCTCAATAGATGTTTTTCCGGTACCAGACCAAGCTTCTGAGATCATTGCTAAGGAGTGGGAGAGACCGGGTATACCTTTTTCCCCATCTACTATATTTAAAAAGATGTTTCCCATAGCCGACTCAATTAAAGAAGCTTGGCAAACAGACCCCAAGGTGGAAGGAGCCGTTTCCACCTTAGCTAAGAGGACTACTATACCCATAGAGGATAGTTGTGGTTTCAAAGATCCTATGGACAAAAAATTAGAAGTGTTACTCAAAAAGATGTATGTACACCAGAGCTTACAATGGCAGCCAGCTGTGTGCATTGTCACTAGTGTGGCGGCATATTGGTTTGATGCCTTGTCTGATGCTATCAGGACTGAAACGCCCCTGGATGAAATCCAGGATAGGATAAAAGCTCTTAAATTGGCTAATTCTTTTATTACAGAAGCTTCCCTTCAAGTTATCAAACTGGGAGCAAAGATTTCGAGTTTCTCTGTTCTAGCTCGCAGAGCCTTATGGTTAAAGCCTTGGTCTGCAGATGTATCCTCTAAGTCTAAGCTTTTCGCGATTCCTTACCAGGGGAAGACCTTGTTCTGACCTGGCTTGATGGAAATAATCTCTGATATCACGGGAGGTAAGGGTCATCATCTTCCTCAGGATAAGAGAAACAAAAAAAAAGGGACGACAGAGTAATTTTCATTCCTTTTCGAAATTTCAAGGGTAATGCTTCCTCTTCCACCTCCAAGCAGGATCAGTCTAAACCTTCATGGAGACCCAATCAGTCTTGGAGTAAGGGAAAGCAATCCAAGAAGCCTGCTATTGAATCTTGTAGGGGCAGACTTTTCCTTCTTCACTCAGGCTTGGGTTCGAGATGTTCAGGATCCCTGAGCAGTAGAAATAGTGTCTCAGGGATACAAACTAGAGTTCAAAAGTTTTCCTCCCAGAGGCAAGTTTCTGCTTTCAAGATTATCTGCAGACCAGGCAAAAAGAGAGGCGTTCTTACACTGTGTAGGAGACCTCTCCGACCTGGGAGTGATAGTTCCTGTTTTGATTCAGGAACAGGGTCTGGGATTTTATTCCAACCTGTTTGTGGTTCCCAAAAAAGAGGGAACCTTCAGGCCAATTTTAGATCTCAAGAGTCTAAACAAATTTCTCAGCGTACCGTCCTTCAAGATGGAGACTATTCCCTCCATTCTCCCCTTGGTCCAAGAGGGTCAATTTATGACAACTGTGGATTTAAAGGAAGCATACTTGCATGTTCCCATTCACAGCGATCATCACAAGTTTCTAAGGTTTGCCTTTCTAGACAAACACTTCCAATTCATGGCTCTTCCCTTCGGTCTTGCCACAGCTCCCAGAATTTTCTCAAAGGTTCTGGGTTTGCTGTTGGCGGTGCTTCTGTTACGGGGCATTGCAGTGGCACCCTATCTGGACGACATACTAGTCCAGGCGCCATCCTTTCAACAAGCAGGATCCCACACGGAAATTTTTTTATCCTTCCTGCAATCTCATGGATGGAAGGTAAATTTGGAAAAGAGTTCCTTAGTCCCAAATACAAGGGTAACTTTCTTGGGAACCATTATAGACAGAGGTCAGGAAATCAATGATTTTTGATACTTGTCTAGCTCTTCAGTCCACTTCTCGGTCATCAGTGGCTAAGTGCATGGAGGTAGTCGGGCTGATGGGAGCGGCAATGGACATCATCCCGTTTTCTCGGTTTCATCTGAGACCGCTGCAATTAAGCATGCTCAGACAATGGAACAGAAATTATGCGGATTTGTCTCCTCGGTTGCTTCTGGAGCAGGAGACAAGGGACTCTCTTCAATGGTGGTTGTCTCGGGATCATCTCTCCCAGGGAACCTGCTTCCGCAGACCATCTTGGGTGATTGTGACAACAGACACCAGCCTTCTAGGATGGGGAGCAGTCTGAGGCTCCCTAAAGGCTCAGGGAGTTTGGACTCAGTCAGAGTCTGTTCTACCTATAAACATTCTGGAATTGAGAGCGTTCTACAATGCTCTTCTGGCCTTGCCCCAGTTAGCCTAGGTCCAGTTTATCAGGTTCCAGTCAAACAACATAACTTCTGTGGGTTACATCAATCATCAGGAAGGAACCAGGAGTTCCTTAGAGATGACAGAGGTAACCAAAATAATTCAGTGGGTGGAGTCCCACAGTTGTCGTCTGTCGGCAATCCACATCCCAAGGGTGGACAACTGGGAGGCGGATTTCCTGAGCAGGCAGACCTTTCATCCGGGTTAGTGGGAACTCCATCCGGAAGTGTTTTCCAAATTGATTATAAAATGGGGTCAACTGGAACTGGATCTCATGGCATCTCTGCAGAATGCAAAACTTCCGAGATACGGGTCGAGGTCCATGGACCCTCAGGCTGTGCTGATAGATGCCCTGGCTGTACCTTGGATCTTCAGTCTAGCATACCTATTTCCTCCATTTGCTCTTCTTCCTCGGGTCATTGCTCGAATCAAGCAGGAGAGGGCGTCGGTGATCCTCATTGTACCAGCCTGGCCTCGCAGGATTTGTTATGCAGATCTGGTGGACATGTCATCTCTTCCACCATGGAGGCTTTTGTTGAGGAAGGACCTTCTACTTCAAGGGCCCTTCTGTCATCCAAATTTAGTTTCTCTGAAGCTGACTGCTTGGAGATTGAACACTTAATTTTATCCAAGCGGGGCTTTTCAGAATCGGTCATAGAGACCATGATTCAGGCTTGTAAACCTGTAACTAGAAGGATTTATTACAAGATATGGCGTAAATATCTCTATTGGTGTGAATCCAAGGGCTACTCTTGGAGTAGAATTTTGTCGTTTCTCCAAGAAGGTTTGGAGAAAGGATTATCGGCAAGTTCCCTAAAGGGTTAAATATCTGCCTTGTCCATTTTGCTACATAAACGTCTGGCGGGTGTACCAGACATGCAATCTTTTTGTCAGGCCTTGGTCAGAATTAGGCCTGTATTTAAACCAGTTACTCCTCCTTGGAGTCTTAATTTAGTTCTTAATGATCTTCAAAGGGCTCCGTTTGAGCCTATGCATTCCTTAGATATTAAGTTATCTTGGAAAGTTTTATTTCTTGTTGCTATTTCTTCTGCTCGCAGAGTGTCAGAGCTCTCGGCATTGCAGTATGAGTCTCCTTACCTGATTTTTCTTTCAGATAAAGTAGTCTTACGTACTAAATTTAGGTTTTCTTTCTAAAGTTGTTTCTGATTGGAACATTAATCAGGAGATTGTTGTTCCTTCCTTGTGTCCTAATCTTTCCTCTCAGAAGGAAAGGATTTTTGTCAGTCTTCTGCTTTGTTTGTGGTTTTCTCAGGAAAACATAAGGGGCAGAAAGCTACTGCTACTTCTTTCTTTTTGGCTGAAGAGTATAATACGTTTTGCATATGAGACCAATGGATAGCAACCTCCAGAGAGAGTTACTGCTCATTCCACGAGGGCTGCTGCTTCCTCATGGGAATTCAAGAATGAAGCTTCTGTGGAACAGATTTGCAAGGCTGCAACTTGATCCTCTCTACACTTTTTCAAAATTCTACAAATTTGACACTTTTGCCTCGGCTGAGGCTGCTTTTGGGAGAAAGGTTCTTCGAGCAGTGGTGCCTTCCGTTTAGGTTCCCTGTCTTGTCCCTCCCTTATCTGTGTACTCTAGCTTGGGTATTGATTCCCAATAGTAATTAAGATGATCCGTGGACTCATCGTGTCATTAAAAAGAAAAGAAAATGTATGCTTACCCGAAAAATGTATTTCTTTTTTGACACAATGAGTCCACGGCCCGCCCTGTTCTGAAGACAGGTTGATGGTTATTATAAACTTCAGACACCTCTGCACCTTGTTGCTTCCTTTCTCTCCTATACTTCGGTCGAATGACTGGAGTGGGAGTGAGGGGAGGTGATATTTAACAGCTTTTGCTGTGGTGCTCTTTGCTGCCTCCTGCTGACCAGGAGGTGAATATCCCAATAGTAATTAAGATGATCCGTGGACTCATCGTGTCAAAAAAGAAATACATTTATAAGGTAAGCATAAATTTTCTTTTTCCTGTAGTGTAGCTTCCCCCCTCAATACCCTATCCCCTCCCCGATCCCTTTCCAAACAATTTCCCCCCTCCCTTTCCCCTCTCCCTCCTTTCCTTGAGTATAATGGCCGAGCCCCACCTCCTTGCATGCTCATGGACACTTTCATCACAGGATCCGTAGCATGCATCTTTTGGCTGTTTAGATTTGATCACCAAGTATCTATGGTTGCAAATAAACTATACTGTTTTTTGTTGTTGTTTTTTTTAAGATAATATGCAAACATAATGCCTCGCCTCCAAAAAAATAAAGAAAAAATAAAAAAGCAGCAATCATGTAAAAGCAAAAAAACTGAGAAATAAATGTATATGGAGAACTTAAAGGAACATGAAACCCAACATTTTTCTTTCATGATTCAGATAGAGAATACAATTTTAAACAGCTTTCCAATTTACTTATATTATTTAATTTGCTTCCTTCTCTTGTTATCCTTTGCTGAAAGGTGTATCTAGACAAGCTCAGGGGCAGCAGAGAACCTAGGTTATAGCTGTTAATTGGTGGCTGCATATATATTTGATTGTGATTGGCTCATCCATGTGTTCAGTTAGAAACCATTAGATCATTGCTGCTCCTTTAATAAATTATACAAAGAGAATGAAACCAATTGGGAAATAGAAGTAGATTACAAAGTTGTTTAAAATTGTATTGTCTATCTGAATCATGAAAGAAATTTTTTGGGTTTCATGTCCCTTTAACAGTTGCTAGAATCAACAAAATATAAAAATGCTTTAGTCACTGAGGGAATTGAAATAAGATTGGCTGACTCTTTGGCAGAATTTCTTTTAATATACTAAATATGCTTTTTTATTTAATTTGTCTACATTTTTACACATAATGTATTTTTTAATAAATAAAAAATGGCTTAGTCAGAAGAACTACTACTTTGAATTCAACAGATAGTTAAAAATACAAAGAATAACTATGTCTATTAGATCCGTGATTGGGCAGTTATTTAAGCAGTTATGTGTTTGTTATGTTTACAAACCATACGTACATTAAAGGCGTTAAAGGAACATTGTAGTGCATAAATTACATGCTCTAGTTTTTAGCAATAGTGACCCAACAAGTCTAATGGCCTGATGATCAAAGGGTTCTCCAGCTTGGAAATAAATTGTAGTGCAGAATTCACAGGGATAAACTAAGTGAATGCTCAAAAGAAAAAGGTCAAAACTCTCCAGTACTGCAAGATATCTGTGCTTTGTATTCATATACAGAAACTATAAAGTGTAAATGCAGCAGAATTCTCATTTCATGCAGTGCTATATTGCACTGTGCTTGTCTCTCCGTCACTTACAGAAATGCAGAGAACGCCCCTTGAATAAGCAAAACAAAATCTGCCTTTTGAGAATTTCACTAGGGATCTGTAGTGATAGAGGATCATTTTAGATCATCTCACCTGAGTGGAGAGCTTTCGATCATCAGGACTCAAGTGTTAAACCTCTGTAAAGTTAAAGGAAAACTTGGGATCCAATGAACAGTAGCAGTCACCCGGCTGATTGGTTAACCTTTTTTCGTGAGTTAAACGTTCTGTGCCCGATGATCAAAAAGGTGCTGGCATGGAGTGAAATCACCCAAAATATGGGGGGAGTTTTTTTTTTTTTAGCATTTTATTGTAACGTGTATGACTTTCCTTCACATACAGAACCCTTTGGGGCAAGCTAAAATTTGCGCCTCTAACATTTTTTTAGGGACCTTGCAGTACTGAAGAGACTTCTTATTAAATAATCTTGCCGGTGTGGAGAACTTTAGATCATTGGACCCACATACTCCTCTTTTTGTTTTTCTTTTAAAGAAAATATGCAGTCAAGTGCAACACCAGCCGTGTAGTTATAAAACCTGTTAAATATTTTACGTTGTATCCATGTGAATTCTGTGATTCATTTCTCAAAAGAATGTCACATATGGCTGCTGGTAGCAGCATTTGGCTCTTTTTGGCGCTGGATTTATTTACGTGAAAGTGGTGCATTTTCACACAAATAAATCCGGTGCCAAAAACAGTCAAATTCTACTACCCGCTGCTGCCGAATGCATACACCTTCTTTCTAGTGTTTTGTCATACATCTTATGTTGCAGAAAATAATTGTAGTGGTTTTTCAAAAGAAATGATGCCATATTAATAAAGTGGTGTGAATAGTCCAAATGAAGGATACACTCGTATTAGTGTCAAATACTTCAAATCTTATTGTATTTACTGGTTAAATTCAAGGTATCCCTCAAAAGAAAAATTTGGCACACAAAAGTGAAATTCAATATGCATTCATGAAATTCAATATGCATTCATGGGAACGTAAGATAAAACCAAATGTGTTCTCCCATGGTACTGAGCATTTAAACATTCTGAGACTGAAGCACTTGGCTGATATATACTGTCATGCTACCAATATAACATCTGAACATTCTCCCAAATCATAATGAAATTTATCAAATTATAAAATGATGATGGGGATGTGTCCGGGCAGAGGCCATGATTGGTTGCAAATCTGGTGGCTGCTGATGTGACTGACATAATCCGCTGCTTAACTTCTGATAAATGGCTCATTCTATCATGGCATCTACAAATTTTGTTACAGAAGCTTGTTCTACAAAAGTGGATTTGATGCGTTTTTCAAAACGAAGCAGATGCGTTTTGAATTAGCTCTCTGCTTCATAGTGGCTTAAACATTCCTTTTGGGCAAAAGGAGGCTCATATTTGACCCTATCTTGCTAGATTGTCTCTACCAAGGTGAGGACACTCTTTTCCTAGGGTTCCAGAGCCCACCGAGTTATTTTTGTTACTTACACAGGGCCGCAGTTTGCGGCCTACTCACCAGCAACCCATCTGTAACTGGCCTGAGGCATATTCCTGAACCGAAGTTCCCCACTGGGCTCCGGAGGGTCGGGGATCCGCTCCGGAGCTAAAGGACCAAGAACTGAAGCTTGAAGTCTAGCTTACCTCCTAATGCAGGACACCGGGTGATCGCTACTTAACTGAGGAGCCAAGACCTTATCGTTAGCGGCATTCTGCCCGCCATCGGACCCCACAGCTACCTCTGACTGATAGTGGCCGTCTGGGAAGGGGGCTGTATCACTCCACACTTACCTGCATCACCATCTGTGAAGCCCGGGCACTGTATCTTGCCTTAACAAAGCGGCACGAACGGCCGCCATCTATCTTTTGGCCTGCTCCTCCTGCTGAGGAAACTGGACACCAGCGGGACTCTGTGGCGTCTCTGAAGCACAGGAAATTCCTTGAGGCCGGTAAGACTGTTCCATTCTCTGTCTAAATCCAGTTTGCTACCTCTGACCCTTGTGTTCTCTGGGGGGCAGGTTACTGCGCAATACTCCTGTACTATAGCCATCAAAAACTGAGCAGTTCTTACACATTGTTTAATTTCTACTAACACAAACGCCCCCATTAATCTCCTGAGGTGCTCTGGGGAGTGATAATACTGGCTAGATTCCATCAGCTTAGCTAGGTTAAAGCACATAAATAAATATAACGCTGGTCACCCCACCTGGCTTCTGTAAGAGGACATTTCCACCAAGACATTTGCAGGTCTCATTGGCCAAGCTTCAAAGAGTCCTAACATCTGGGCCCGTCTCCTTTATTTACCCCCAGTGCTGGGCACCTACCTTACTTTAAACCCACCTGGGACACTCTGTCCTGTTGATTCAATTACAGTATACCTGTGCCCACAGAACTGCCACATTTAGTGTTATTCTAAGGCTCTCTACCCACTCTGCACAACTACTGTGGAGCCCACTCCTGGATATTTGCCCACAGGGTCTATACATTGAGCTTCTGACTACAGAATTATCCATAGGCTCTCAGGAGTGTCCTGTAGCCTTAACATCCGCACCTGCAGAAGGAGATAATTGTTAGGGGGTTTATACAATCCAAGTGCTTCCACACCGGTGGAAAGATTCCAGCAGGAAATGGACCGAGAATAAAGGTTTAAAAAAATGTCTTTATTGATATCCGTAAAATATGTACTGTGAGTAGTCACAGACATGAAATACAATATCACAGCCTTCAAGCGTGTCAGCCTAGTAGCTCAATATCAAACAAACCAACATGTTTCGTGCTGTTACAGCACTTTGTCAGGGATAGTGAAGGGTTAACTGCTCACCTGTTAAATGCACACTTTGTCCAATCAAAACCATGCAGCCTGGTTCAAACCAATAGAAATGCTTTGGCTAGAGTCATCGTGTGTCATACAATGAAGGTGATTCATTTGCATATTTAGTTTGGACAAAGATGTAACAGCAGGGGATCAGTATAAAATAAATGATTGCTCGTATATCAACATTAAAATACAACAATAGATATTGAGTTAGCAACCTTTACTGAAAAATAATAATAATCATAATGTGGATGAGCCAATTCAGCAAAAACATTAGAGTACACAACTTCCACAGAAAGCGCTCCTGCCTTCACCTATTCACTGATGCGTTCTGACAGCAAGCATTCATACTCCAAATGGTATATATTTAGTGTATCAAAAATATCAATCCACCTGTTGTACATTTCAATACTATACAAAGTAGCAAAGCAACAGAAGCAGCTCAATGTAGTTGTAAATCCATTACAAAGTGAAATATACAACAGGTGGGTTTGATATCACTGTTCATCTTGTAATAAGGGTAGCCTTATAAAGTGGTAGCCAATAATATAGCCATAATGCCACTAAAGGTGTCTACTATATTTGCTATACTTATTTGTCTAGCCTCAAAGAGAACATCATTTTACGGGTAAATTTAATGTCCTAACTCGTCTGGTCATAAGAGGAAATGTGCTAAATGGGGGGACATCAATTAGTATGTCCATAACGCCGTGAAAAATACATGTTATGTTTACTATCCTTGTTTATCTGACCTTAGAGGGGGCATAGTTCTAAATTAGGAAAGTAGTTTAATGTTGCTATAATACTAAGTGTGGATCCGTTAACAAGGAGAGATAGATAGCAGATGGATTTTGTGTCCTTATTCATTTTGTCATAAAGAGTCACATTCAGTGAATGGCTACCAATAATATAGCCATAATGCCACAAAGAAATGGCCACAAGAAATATCTGCTACACTTACAATCCTTATTTGTCTGACCTTAAAGGGGACATAATTTGTAAAATGAAGGAGCAGCTCTGCTGGATTTGCAATCCTCATATGTCTGACCTTAAAGGGGACATGATATATACAATAAAGGAGCAACTTAGTGTAGCTGCAATACTTAGTGTCCCATTTATCTGACATAGAAAGGAAACAAACCCACATAATGGCAACAAGGTTTGCTACAGCTGTAATGACGTAACACAAACATGTTATTTTTAATCTCCTTTCATGACGGACTAACAAGGAGAACAACTGGTTTGTAGACCTAACTGTACTTAAATCAACCAATACAACATGTTGCATAGGGAAAGAAAGGAAAAAGGAAGAAAAAATGGAAAAAAATTGAATAAAAAAATTTAAATAAGAAAGTTGCTATGTGCACCCTTAGTGAAGTGAAGTGAACTATATAAGAACAATATCGTGAAAATGTAAACCCAATGGCGAAAACATGTATAAGAAAATATTAAAGTGACTTAAACCATTCATTATACCATTATGTTTGTGTGAGTTATGTGTCTTATATATTTTCATTGACAGCAAAGTCTGCATTAGAAATGGTTCCAAGATTAGTATGATTCAACAGTCAAAAGTTATATTGATGACATTTTGCTATACTATAGTTCAGTGTAGTCTTTAAAATGTGCTAAGTTTAAACTAAGCAGGTGAAATAAACAATTTTTAAGTTTGTGTGAAAAAATGCAAATGAGTGAAAAAGTGAGTACAGAAGTGTAAAAAAGTGAAGAATTGACATTAAGTAATGTTATTACCCAGTGAATTATTTTATATCCGATTTTTCATTTATACCTATTGGGGCACCTGATTGTAATGTGAATATCCAAAAGGTTTCACATTTGTTTAGTTTATCATGTCTATTTCCTCCAGTATTTAGTTTAGGAACATGGTCTATGGCTTTGAATGAAAAATATTTAGAGGGTTTGTCACAGTGGGATCTAAAGTGTTTAGCTACTGGTGTCTTTGGTTCCTTATCTGATAGAGACAAGAGGTGCTCCCTTATTCTGTCTTTGAGCATGCGAGAGGTGCGGCCTGTATATTGTTTTTTACATAATTTACAGGTGATTAGTGTCCCCTTTAAGGTCAGACATATGAGGATTGCAAATCCAGCAGAGCTGCTCCTTCATTTTACAAATGATGTCCCCTTTAAGGTCAGACAAATAAGGATTGTAAGTGTAGCAGATATTTCTTGTGGCGTTATGGTAATTTCTTTGTGGCATTATGGCTATATTATTGGTAGCCATTCATTGAATGTGACTCTTTTTATGACAAAATGAATAAGGACACAAAATCCATCTGCTATATATCTCTCCTTGTTAACGGATCCACACTGAGTATTATAGCAACATTAAACTACTTTCCTAATTTAGAACTATGCCCCCTCTAAGGTCAGATAAACAAGGATAGTAAACATAACATGTATTTTTTACGGCGTTATAGATATACTAATTGATGTCCCCCCATTTAGCACATTTCCTCTTATGACCAGACGAGTTAGGACATTAAATTTACCCGTAACATATTTCTCTTTGCATCTGATATACACTGAGTATTATAGTTACACAAAGCCGCTTTCTTATCTTTGTAAATTATGTTCTCTTTGAGGCTAGACAAATAAGTATAGCAAATATAGTAGACACCTTTAGTGGCATTATGGCTATATTATTGGCTACCACTTTATAAGGCTACCCTTATTACAAGATGAACAGTGATATCAAACCCACCTGTTGTATATTTCACTTTGTAATGGATTTACAACTACATTGAGCTGCTTCTGTTGCTTTGCTACTTTGTATAGTATTGAAATGTACAACAGGTGGATTGATATTTTTGATACACTAAATATATACCATTTGGAGTATGAATGCTTGCTGTCAGAACGCATCAGTGAATAGGTGAAGGCAGGAGCGCTTTCTGTGGAAGTCGTGTACTCTAATGTTTTTGCTGAATTGGCTCATCCACATGATTATTATTATTTCTTTCATGTAATTAGCAAGAGTCCATGAGCTAGTGACGTATGGGATATACATTCCTACCAGGAGGGGCAAAGTTTCCCAAACCTTAAAATGCCTATAAATACACCCCTCACCACACCCACAATTCAGTTTTACAAACTTTGCCTCCCGTGGAGGTGGTGAAGTAAGTTTGTGCTAGATTCTACGTTGATATGCGCTCCGCAGCAGGCTGGAGCCCGGTTTTCCTCTCAGCGTGCAGTGAATCTCAGAGGGATGTGAGGAGAGTATTGCCTATTTGAATTCAATGATCTCCTTCTACGGGGTCTATTTCATAGGTTCTCTGTTATCGGTCGTAGAGATTCATCTCTTACCTCCCTTTTCAGATCGACGATATACTCTTATATATACCATTTCCTCTACTGATTCTCGTTTCAGTACTGGTTTGGCTTTCTACTATATGTAGATGAGTGTCCTGGGGTAAGTAAGTCTTATTTTCTGTGACACTCTAAGCTATGGTTGGGCACTTTTATATAAAGTTCTAAATATATGTATTCAAACATTTATTTGCCTTGACTCAGAATGTTCAATATTCCTTATTTCAGACAGTCAGTTTCATTATTTGGGATAATGCATTTGGATATTAAATTTTTTCTTACCTTTAAAATTTGACTTTTTTTCCTGTGGGCTGTTAGGCTCGCGGGGGCTGAAAATGCTTCATTTTATAGCGTCATTCTTGGCGCGGACTTTTTTGGCGCAAAAAATTTCTTAGTCATTTCCGGCGTCATACTTGTCACCGGAAGTTGTTTGTATGTGCGTCATTTTTTTTTACGTTTTTTTGCACCAAAGATGTCGGCGTTACCGGATGTGGCGTCATTTTTGGCGCCAAAGCATTTAGGTGCCAAATAGTGTGGGCGTCTTTTTTGGAGCTAAAAAATATGGGCGTCATTTTTGTCTCCACATTATTTAAGTCTCATTGTTTATTTGCTTCTGGTTGCTAGAAGCTTGTTCATTGGCATTTTTTCCCATTCCTGAAACTGTCATTTAAGGAATTTGATAGATTTTGCTTTATATGTTGTTTTTTCTATTACATATTGCAAGATGTCTCAGATTGACCCTGGATCAAAAGCTACTTCTGGAAAAACGCTTAACTGAGTTCAGTTCTACCAAAGCTAAGTCCATTTATTTTAAATGTTATAAATGTTTATCTTTAGCTATGGTTTGTAATAAGTTATTATGATATACTTTTACATGCAGAATCCATTAGTATTTATGCTTTATATATTGCCATTCTTACATCTTATGTGCAAGAAATATTTAGAAGATTTATAAGAAATATTTTTCTGATTCTATGTTAAAGGCTTTGTCTGACTTTGTGCCTTCTAATAAAAAAGTTTAGGTCTTTTTCACTTCTTTTTTAATTATTGAAGTTTCAAATGACCAACAGCATACTGTTTTATCCTTCTCTGATGATGTTTTTTCTCTTTCAGAATTTTCTTCATCAGATATTGACACTAACAAATCTACTTTTTTAGTATTTTTTTATTAAAGTACATTTGTTCTTTGTTGAAAAGGTGTTGATTATTTTGGATATTAAGGTAACTAGTTCTTTAAGACTAGCTGACACTATTTCTGCTTATTTATTCTTCTGTGTTTTCAGAGGTTTTCTTTCCAATTCCCCATATTAGGGAATGGAATAGGCTGAGAATTTTCTTTTATTCCTTCTTCAAAGGTTTTAAACTATATTCTTTGCCAGCAGTTAAATTCAATTTGGAGGGTTCTCCAATTTATTGGGGCTATCTCTACTCCTACTAATTGGGCTATTGTTTCTATAGCAAAATAATATTTATTTTCCTTTAGATGGTTGTATCTTATTTATGGAAAATTATTTAGTTTCAGGTACTTTTCTTGGTCCTGTGTTTTATTTGGATGTTGCAATTGCTTCATTTTTGTTCTGTTTACTTTAAGATCAAGTATCAGATTATGATTTATTTTAGCATTGTTAAGGGACAACATTTACTAGACTAGGTGCTGTTGCATTTGTCTTGCTGTTTTGCATTTATTGATTATGCAAGTCCACTGTATTGACTGTTCCTTTAACTGGACTATCATGCTAATAATTTCATTTGTGTCTTCATTTTATTGAATATTTTCGCAAATGAGGGTTAATCTATGTCTTTAGCTATTTCAGCTAGAAGAATTTTTGTGTTTTTTAAAAAATCCATATTTCTTTTGTTCTAAGATAATCAATTATTTGTTTTATAATTGGTTTCAATTCTTAACGGTTACTCTGGGCTTCAAGATTGAGTTCTAAGATTAAAACTTTAAGCTTATACTAGTTTGGTTGTTCTTATTAAGGAACGAATTCCTGAATTCTTTCCCAAGTAACATGTTTATAATTGGAATTTTTTTCAGTTCGAAATCAGCTCCCTAATATTGCGATGTACGTGCCGTATTCCAGCTTGGCTGGCAAGGGGCAGGTTAAGACTTCTTTAAAATTTATTTGGTTCTATTCGGTCCAAATTTTTTAAATTTTATTCCAGTAAGGCTTACACTTTCTTTAAGTGTTTTTCGGGCCTATATATTTTAGGAACTGTTGAAGCATGGCTGGGCACCCATGGGGTTCAAGCGCTGCTCAGACCTGGAATCTTCTGGGGTATTTCTTCCAGTTCCATTTTTAGGAAATGGGTTTTGGAGTTTTATTCAAACTATTCTGCCTTTTTTTGGTCAGTGATAGCATTATTTGTTTTCATTAGATACAATAAATGCATATTTTCATTTTTCTGTTTTCATTCAGATTATTTTCTGAGGATGCGGAATCTCATATGATTCACTTGCTCTTCAGGACATAGTTAGAGGATCTTTTTTTCAAAAGCTCTTGATTTCTCACACAAGGGTCACCTTTTTTAGGTTTCCAGATGGTTTGTGTCACTGTCTTTGTCTCTATAAGACAAGGGACAATTTTTTTGTGTTCCGTTTGTCGGTACCTTTAGTCTATTATTTCTTTCAGTTGCTATATATGCATAGAAGTTTTAGGTTTAATGGCCACAGCATGGATTTAATTCCCTTTGCTCATTTTCAATAGAAAGAACCTTTCCAGTCTTTTATGCTGAATTATGGTGCAGGGATTCTAGGATTTTGCATTTTAAATCTTTGAATCCTAATATTTATCTCTTGATTTGGTGGTTAAGATCACCATCATTTAGTTCTACAGGTCTCTTCGTTTCTTTCAACCTGGACCATGATCTCTACAGATGCGAGTCTTTTTGGTTGGGAGGCTGTCTGAGGATCTCTGTCAGCACAAGGGGTTTGGAAATCTCAGGAGGCGAGATTACCATTTGATATTTTAGAACTCAGTGTTTTCTCAGAATTTTTCAGTTAGTTTCTTTTTGAAGAAGAGACGTTTAATGTTTTTCAAACAATATCACTACTATGGTGTATGTCAATCATCAGAGTAGGACTTTCAGTCCTTAGGTTGTGACAGAAGTGTCTCGGATATTAGCTTGGGCTAAATCCAGCTCCTATCTAAATTCTGTGTTTTTTTTTCCCAGGTATAGATATTTAGGAAGCGGATTATCTCTGTTAATCCAGCTTTTCCTCCGGGAGAATGGTCTCTCTTACCCAGATATGTTTTTTCATCTCATCTTAATAAAGAACTTCCCAGGGGCCTATTAAGGTCAGGGAATCTTCAGGCGGAAGTAATGTATACATTGACATTTCTTTGGAATTATCTTTTGGCCTATTTCTTTCCGCCTCTAGTTCTTCTTCCAGAATTCTTCTGGAGTATTTGTTTGTTATGCTGGTAGCTCCAGCATGGCCTCTCAGGTTTTGGTATACGAATCTCATTCGGATGGCCAGTTGCCAACGTTGGACACCTCCGTTTAAACCAGACCTTTTCTTTCTCAAGGCCATTTTTTTTCCATCAGGATCTCAAATCATTACATTTGAAGGGATGGAGATTGAACGCTTGGTTTTTAGTCATAGAGGTTTTTCTGACTTATTGATTAATACTATGTTTCAGGCTCATAAATCTGTCTCTAGAAAGATTTATATTGAGTCTGGAAGACCTACTTTTCTTGGCATTCTTTTAAAATTCATAGAATTTTATTATTTTTTCAGGTTGGTTTGGATAAGGTTTTGTCTTCAATTCTTTGTTAGGACAAATCTCTACTCTTTCTGTTCTTTTTTCACAGAAAGATTGCTATTCTTCCTGATATTCATTGTGTTGTACAGGTTTTGGTCCATATCAAGCCTGTCATTAATTCAATCTCTCCTCTTTGGAGTCTCAATTTGGTGCTGAGGGCTTTACAGGCTCCTCCGTTTGAAACTATGCATTTTCTGAACGTTTAATTACTTTCTTGGAAAAGTATTGTTCCTTTTGGTTATTTCTTCTGCTAGAAGAGTTTTTGAGTTATCTGCTCTTTTTTTTTGAATATCCTTTTCTGATTTTTCATCAGGATAAGGCAGTGTTACTTCCTGATATTCATCATTTTTTTCAGGTTTTGATTCGTATCAAACCTGTCATTAAGCCAATTTCTCCTCCTTGGAGTCTTAATTGGGTTCTGATGGTTTTTCAGGCTCTTCTATTTTGAGCATATGCTTGTTTTGGACATACATTACTTTCATGGTAAGTATTGTTCTTTTTGGACATCTCTTCAGCTAGAACAGTTTTTGAATTATCTGTTCTTTCTTGTGAATCTCCTTGTTCTGATTTTTCATCAGGATAAGGTGTTTTTTTGCTGTCCTCATTTCAATTTTCACCTAAGTTGTGAATTCTAACAACATTAGTGGAGGAATTATTGTCTTTTCCTTGTGTCCTAATCCTAAGAATTCTTTGGTAAGATTCTTACATTCTTTAGGATGTGGTAAGAGTTTTGAAATATTATGTTGAAGCTACTCAGATTTCAGATAGACTTCTAGTCTATTTGTTATCTTTTCTGGTTTTAGGAAGATCAGAAGGCTTCTGCCATTTCTTTGGCATCTTGGTTAAGCTTTTGTTTCATCATGCTTATTTGGAGTCGGATTATTCCCCGTCTCAGAGGATTACGGCTCATTCGACTAGGTCAGTTTCTACTTCCTGGGCTTTTTAAGAATGAAGCGTCTGTTGATCAAATTTGCAAAGCAAATACTTGGTCTTCTTTGCATACTTTTACTAAATTCTACCATTTTGATGTTTTCTCTTCTTTAGAAGCAGTTTTTGGTAGAATAGTACTTCAGGCAGCTGTTTCAGTTTTGATTCTTCTGTTTATAATTTCAGTTTTTTTCATTATTAAAATTGAAACTTTTGTTTTGGGTAGTGGATTAATTTTTCAGCGGAATTAGCTGTCTTTATTTTATCCCTCCCTCTCTAGTGACTCTTGCGTGGAAGTTCCACATCTTGGGTATTTATATCCCATACGTCACTAGCTCATGGACTCTTGCTAATTACATGAAAGAAAACATAATTTATGTAAGAACTTACCTGATAAATTAATTTCTTTCATATTAGCAAGAGTCCATGAGGCCCACCCTTTTTTTGTGGTGGTTATGATTTTTTTTGTATAAAGCACAATTTTTCCAATTCCTTATTTTTTTGATGTTTTCGCTCTTTTCTTATCACCCCACTTCTTGGCTATTCGTTAAACTGAATTGTGGGTGTGGTGAGGGGTGTATTTATAGGCATTTTAAGGTTTGGGAAACTTTGCCCCTACTGGTAGGAATGTATATCCCATACGTCACTAGCTCATGGACTCTTGCTAATATGAAAGAAATGAATTTATCAGGTAAGTTCTTACATAAATTATGTTTTTTCAGTAAAGGTTGCTAACTCAATATATATTGTTGTATTTTAATGTTGATATACGAGCAATCATTTATTTTATACTGATCACCTGCTCTTACATCTTTGTCCAAACTAAATATGCAAATGAATCACCTTCATTGTATGACACACATGATGACTCTAGCCAAAGCATTTCTATTGGTTTGAACCAGGCTGCATGGTTTTGATTGGACAAAGTGTGCATTTAACAGGTGAGCAGTTAACCCTTCACTATCCCTGACAAAGTGCTGTAACAGCACGAAACATGTTGGTTTGTTTGATATTGAGCTACTAGGCTGACACGCTTGAAGGCTTTGATATTGTATTTCATTTCTGTGACTACTCACAGTACATATTTTATGGATATCAATAAAGACATTTTTTTAAACCTTTATTCTCGGTCCATTTCCTGCTGGAATCTTTCCACCGGTGTGGAAGCACTTTGATCTTATAATTTTTTGGCGGTTTGTCCTGGCACTATACCGCTTCCAGCAGCCCTACAAGCACTCTCTCTCACTGGACGCACCACATAGTGGCTACACCACCGGAGGAAGATCTTTCCAATATTTGGTTGCCTATGATATATATATAGCTGGGGTGTCTTTTTGAGGCGCTTCCTCAAGGTGTAGTGTAATTTCTTTGTACAGTTCATATCTTGCTCTCACATCCCCTAGCTACTATTGTTATATCTGAATGTTAACTGTATTGGTCTTTCATTCATTTTTTGCCTAGCTAGAGCTCCTGTAATCCTTACCCTCACCTCCCCGCTCCCGCCCAGCTTGTCTGGGTGGGTCACAACCTCTCTCCCTTTTCCCTTCCTTCGGGTCGTATCCTTGATACCCCGAGGTGAGGGCTGAGGTCTAGAATAAGTATGTTACTGCCTGCGGTTGCTGCTGTAGTCTCTTATCTCTGTTATATCTGTTCACGCTGTCCTGCCTCCACACCGATTTTTGTAGTCTGTTTGCCCCTACCCGTGGGGCTATGTAGAGGGTTGTCCCTCACCTGATGTGGTAGGTAGGATAGCGGGAAGGTCAGAGTGGTTGCCCTACCCTAACAGCATGAGTATTGTAAAATATAAATATATATATATATATATATATATATATTGTCCTCTAACATGTAACTTGTCATTTTAACTGTCTTTAAACATCAGCCCACTCTGTAACACAGGGCTTGGTTTGCTCGAAGGGTGTGTTATTGTTGTTAATCATTAAGGCATTCATCCATCCTATGCAATGCCTCATACCGCTAGGAGACCATCCAAATCTCACGCTAAGCCTCAGAAGACAGTCTTGTACCACTTCTCGCTACAGGCTCAGCAAGGACCTATCAAGCCACTTTCTAACCAGATGGATCAAGATTCGCAGGATGAGAGCTCCCAGTCTAGTGTTAACTCTAGCACAGCCTCCTCTAGATACCTTACGAAGTCTGCTATGCAGAAGATGCTGGCTGCCCAGACCCTATCCCTCAGGAAGGAGATCCATCGCAGCTCAGCTGAATTACGTAAAGATATATCTGAGATAGGTGTGGATGCTATGGAGCGCAAGCAAGACAATCTGGCCACAGATCATACCAATCTTCTCTCATACTCAGGAGCCCTATCAGATCAGATAACACAGCTGTAATACAAGCTAGCTGACCTAGAATATAGGTCCCGCGGGAGTAATATCAGATTTAGAGGCATTCCGGAAACAGTTTCACCCTCTGAGTTGCAGGCCTTCCTTTCAGACCTATTTCAAGAACTGCTTGGGACCTTTGAAATGTTACCCAACACCTTGTAGAGGTGTCATAGGGCTCTTAGCCCCGCTCGCTGTCATCTGACAAACCCAGAGACGTTATTGTATGTTTTCACAGCTATAGTGTCAAGGACCAGGTCTTGCAAGCAGCATTTCGCAGGCCATCTCTCTCTGAGAAATTCAGGGGGATACAACTACTCCAAGATCTCTCTCAACATACCCTCCAACAGCGGAGACTGTTCTCCCTAGTTACAGAAGTTCTCAGGAGAGAAAACATCAAGTATAGGTGGGGGTACCCAATCAAAATTGTTGTTACCAAAGAAAACCAGTCCTATAGGTCAATACCCAAAGTCAAGGTTTCTCTCTACTAGAGTCCTGGGGCTTGCGTCCACCTGAAAGCAATATCGAAGCCCCTCCCCAGGCCAAGCTCAGGGCCTCTGCACCAGAATGGCAGGTCAAGGAACAAAGACCGAAAAGGCCTAAGCAGCAAGCTCCTCCACATGAACCTGATCTGTAAATGACTCGGATCTCGATTTTACCTACTGAGCGCCCTTGGGGTAAGCTGACTTGATTAACTACTCCTGGCAGTTCCTGGGTTTTTGTTACAAGTATAGAGTTACATGCCTTCATCAGTTGCACCTTACGTTGCTGTACTTATATAATTATATTGTTATAGAATGTTTAGAATGTTTAAATATTTTATATCTATTTGGGTCATTCCACTCTGACCTTATTGCTCATTTTTTTAATCTCCCCTCCCAAATAAGCCCGTTTCTTGGGCTCAACTTGGTGGATTATTTCCACCACAATACCCACTTTTTTTGTCAGCAGATTTATTCCATGTTGTACATGCTTTACCCTTGTTCCCTTCTTCCCCTTCCCTCTATCCCCGGCAGGCCCTGGCATCCCTTTCCTCCTACTCTGATAAATGGCTCATAGTAATAATATTAAATTCCTTACTCATAATGTTAGGGGTTTGAATTCGCTAGGCAAGCGTAGCATTTTTCTTAGATCACTCTCACACTCAAATCCGGATGTTTTTCTCCTCTAAGAGACATACTGGAAAGAGGGAGATATCCCTAGACTTATCTTTAAAAATTATACTAAAATTGAACTTGCCCCATATTCCTCCAAGGCAAAAGGAATGACTATCCTTATACACAGACGAGATATCCTTCATAGAAAAAGATCCCCAGGCCAGATACATAATTTTAAAGTGTAAGCTAAATCCAATTCTGTATACCATCGCCTCTGTATACCTCCCTAATACTGGCCAGTGCAAGTACCTTCACAAAATTCTCAAACTGGTAGATAGGTACGGACAGGGCAGGGTAATTATTGGTGGGGACTTCAATTTGGTATGGGACCCTCTCTTAGACAAAAAGACAAATAGAACTAGTTCGGGTACCTCCCGTAGTGATAACCTCTCCCTCAAATTTAGGTCCCTCATGTTGAAATTTTGGCTCTATGATGTTTGGAGAGCCTTCAACTCGCAGGACATAGACTTTACACACTATTCACATGCCCACTCAACTTATTCCAGGCTAGATTATATTTTTTCCCAAGCCCAAACTTTAGACCATGTTAGAAAAGTTAAAATCCACGTCTGCCCATGGTCAGACCACAATTAGGTTTCCCTTACTCTTAGCGAACCCACTGGTAAACCAATCCCTGCATCCTGGACCATGTCCCACACCTTACTTACTGACATCCCTTTTAGAGAAGAGTTATGGAATTCCATGAGGGAATTAATTGAATTGAATGATACCCACTCAGTTTCTGATGATACTCTGTGGGGAGCTTTGAAGGCCTCCTTCAGAGGCTTGATATTCAAAAAACAGGCTAATTTAAGGAAAGCTCAGGGATTACCCTTATCACAGGCCTGTAGTGAACTCAAAAAATTGGAAGCTCAGAATCGCAGCTCTCCTGCGCCGCCACAAATGGAAGCGATTCGTAATTTGAAGGCCCATATCTGTGAACTGGAACTGAAACGCACACAACACCAACTTATTAAGACAATTATTTTATTATAAGGGTAATAAAGCTGACATATTACTAGCCATTAGATTAGGCCCTAAAGAAAGCACTTCTCGCATTCAAATGCTTAAACATAACTTCCAGTCCATTACTTTGCCTAGTCAGATAGGCTCTATCTTTGCTAAATACTATGAAGACTTTTACAACATTATGGACTCTGAGTCTCCCTCTGCCATGCTCCGACCTGCTATCAAGCAAATTCTTAAACCACTCAATCTCCCTACTCTGTCGACGGCTGACCAGGATTCCCTGAGAGGCCCCATTTCCCTAACCGAGGTTAAACAGGTAATCAGGCACCTTAAGCCGCTTAAGGCTCCGGGCCCTGATGGCTTTCCCTCTTTGACTATAAAACATACAGGGCTGAATTATCCCCCCTGTTACGTTTTTTCCACACGGCTGGCTCGCAGGGCTCATTCCGCAGGGAATTCCTGGAAGCCACTATTATAACTATCCCAAAGCCCGATAAGGACCCATGTTTATGTTCCAGTTACAGGCCAATCTCTCTCATAAACACAGACATTAAAATCTATTAAAAAATTCTGGCTAATAGAATTGCTACACTTCTCCCCAATATAATTAACGAGGACCAGGTAGACTTTATCCCCAACCGAGAGGGGCCAGATAACATTAGGCGTTTGCTTAATATTGCTATGGAAGCCACCAGACTAAATAAACCCTTCTCGATCCTATCATTGGATGCCGAGAAGGCATTTGATAGGGTCAGGTGGAAATACCTCTGGGAGGTCTTGGAGGCATTTCAATTCCCAGCAGAAATGTATTCTCATATACAAGCTCTGTACTCTTCTTCAGCAGGGGTATGGGGTTTTGCTCTGCTTCATTCTCACTGTCAAACGGCACCCGTCAAGGCTGCCCTTTATCCCCTCTCTTGTTTGCCTTGGCTATAGAACCCCTTGCCGAACTCATCCGTCGGGAATCCTCTGTGGAAGGTATTGCTCTACACGGTACTTCCCACAAAATTGTGCTCTTTGCGGATGGCATCACCATTTTTTCCTCTTCCCCCAAAGATACTATCCCACCGCTTTTGTCCCTTTTGAAACTCTTTGGCGATATGTCCTCCTACAAATTAAACCCCACAAAAACAGAACTTTATTCATGGGGGTTCCCCCCAGACTATATCCAAGACCTTGTAAACACATACAACTTCCAGAGTAAAAAGGAAAACATCAAGCATTACTCAGCTCATTCACGACAATTATACCCCACTGTTATCTGAACTACGCTCCCTGACCTCCAAGTGGAACCTTCAGGCGGTGTCATGGTTGGGTAGGATTACTGCACTCAAAATGTCATTCCTGCGGGATCTTATTTGAATCCCTCCTCATTGTCGACGTCACCTTTGCATCGACAGTAAAGTAATTCAGGAATGTTTACTTATTTGGGATAAACTCAGGCATTACTCTGGGGTAGCACCACATCCATCACCCATTCACTCTATCGCAGGTCTCCTTTTAGGCCTCCCTGACTCCCATCCAATACCTGGACTAATCTGGGGCTTACAAGGTTCAAGGACCTGTTGGTCCCTCAATCACCAAACCATTTCCCTCCCCTTTCCCAGCTTGTAGGATCTCAGGTAATCCCCCCCCCCCCAGCTACATTTTGAATTTACAAGATTTAAGAGCATACTTAGCTCCTGAAGATTTTCCCCCTCCACTCGCCGCCCTGTGACTCCCTGGGAAGCTAGGTGGCAGAGGGGTGTGAAGATGTTTAAACCTATGTCCCAACATTACCTGTTAATAGAAGGGGCACTGCCCATAGATAAGGCAGCCCATGTTCTGAAATGAGAAAACACACTGCACACTTCTTTTCCTTCACTGATATGTGCTAGAGCATTTGACCTTACCTCCAAGGCCATGCATTGCACAACTCTATTTGAAACATTCTACAAACTTCTATCACACTGGTACTTTATTCCCACTAGATTGTTTAAGCTGGGTCTAATTGCTTCCCCTCTGTGTTGGAGGTCTTGCGGCCTCCCGTGTGATTCCCTCCATATTTGGTGGGGATGCCCTAAAATTAAGTTATTATGGAATAGGGTCTTTGCAACCTTGTCGTTATTGGGCATCCGGGTTCATAAGGCTCCGGAAACTGCCCTTCTCCACATAGGACTTCATCCTCTTCCCAAATACCAAAGCTATTTATGTATTTACTTTTTCACCGTCACGAAACTAGCTATAGCTAGATCCTGGAAAAAATATAGGCCCCCTGAGTGGAACTCTATCCTAGAAACCATGGCTTATATCAAAGCTATGGAAAAGAACGTATTTAACAATATTGATCTCCATGAACTTATTTGGGAGAATTGGGCAGCCCTATTTAAACCTCATTGGCAACCCGCAGTCTCTATGTGATAATAATATTTTTTTTTTTTAAAAGTAGCCAGTGTCTGATTTTGTCTTAGTGTATAATATAGGATATTATTAACATTATTGTTGAATAACTCCTGGTATGCCCCTTTATGTATGCTCCTTTATGTATGCCATCATTTATATAATCAAGTATGTAAGTAATTACTAGACACGTATACCTTTTGTTATATACCTGTAGCTAAAGGGACAGTCAAGTCCAAAAAAACTTTCATGATTTAAATAGGGAATATAATTTTAAACAACTTTCCAATTTACTTTTATCACCAATTTTGCTTTGTTCTCTTGGTATTCTTAGTTAAAAGCTAATTCTAGGAGGTTCATATGCTAATTTCTTAGACCTTGAAGACTGCCTCTAATCTGCATTTTGACCACCAGAGGGCATTAGTTCATGTGTTTCATATAGATAACATTGAGCGTGAAGTTACCCTGTAGTAAGCACTGATTGGCTAAAAAGTAAGTCTGTCAAAAGAACTAAAATAAGGGGGCAGTCTGCAGAGGCTTAGATACAAGCTAAACACAGAGGTAAAAAGTGTATTAATATAACTGTTGTTTATGCAAAACTGGGGAATGGGTAATAAAGGGATTATTTTTCTTTTTAAGCAATTCTGGTGTTGACTGTCCCTTTAACGTTTTGTAATTCATAATTATTTAATCAAATAATGTGATATTCAACCAAGCACCTATATTAGTATAAGATATAATACTGTTTATTGCTTTACTACAAGGACTATAATTAATACACTGATGCACTTATTGGTTTTGCAGAAACAAGTTTTCTTTGTCTCATATAATAGACTTTAAGGTTGTCAACCATTAATAGACATAAGTATAGGTTGTTGTTATTATTCTTAGACTCTCTCCATGTGGTATTTTTTACAGAAAGTCTCATCCCCTGGGTATATGTTTATATTATGTTTAGCCAATCTGGGAATGTAGCAGCTCATATTCATAAGTGTAAAGGTCTAGACTTTTTCTTACATTGTATCCATATTACTTTTAGTAAACGTCCTTACCATCAGATGATATGCCTGTAAAGGGTGGCTATCTGACCATAGCTGTATTCTCCTACAGTCTTAAACTTCACCACACCCTAGCAGTCTGAGCAGATATAGAGTGGCCTATCTTAGTTGCTGAAAGTAAAGATCCAAGACTTATCTACTATTTTTTCTTTATATTATCATTACTATGAAGCCTATAGATTAATCTATATCTTACATAAAGGGCAGATAACTACTGCAATAACAACTTGTATCTGGGCAACGTTAGTTTGTGTAATTGTTCTCATTGTCATTCTGTTTTCTCCTATATACATACAGACAGCTATGAAAAGTATCTCTATTTTGATTATAATCTAATCAGGCCCAAGAGTGGTCATATTTCATTAGAGTATCCTTATTTTGTTTATCATTTACAAGAGTGGCATAAGATTTGCTAGATTATCTCCGTCAAGTTCTGATACTATACATACTGTAGGTCCATGAGTGGCCTGCTGATAACATAGGAGGTCCATATATTTTAATATAGTTTTCAAATATGCTTGCCTAACTTTCAATGCTTTGACTTGTAATTCAATATTGCTGTCTTGTTTGAAATTTTCTAGAAATATTCTTGATATTGTCTTTTTGTGTTTTATGCCAATTATATGTAATGTTTCACTAAAAACCTCAATATATATATATATATATATATATATATATATATATATATATATATATATATATATATATAATTTATTTTTTAAGACATGATGAGTTCACGGATCATCTTAATTACTAATGGGATATTCACCTCCTGGTCAGCAGGAGGAGGCAAAGAGCACCACAGCAGAGCTGTTAAATAGCTCCTCCCTTCCCTCCCACTCCAGTCATTCTCTTTGCCTACGTTAGTGATAGGAAGAGGTAAAGTGAGGTGTTAGATTAGATTCTTTAATCAAGAGTTTATTATTTTTAAAGTAGTGCAAGATTGTGCTGCTTTGTCCTAGGTTGTAGCCGTAGTTCATATCAGTCTCTTCAGTAGAGCTTTTGGTGGCTTTAGAGCAATGGGAACTTGTGGGACATAATTCTCACTGCGCCTCCCATACATTTTATGCTGCCCTAACCCTGAAAACCTGAGGGATTTTACTCAGGAATTTTGTTTATTTCCAGGTCCATAGGAGGGAGAGGACCTCTTAAACCTGGGAACTGCCTTGCTGCCAGGCAGAAAATGAGGTAAGTGCTAACTTCTTTTCTGGGGGAAAGGATCTCAGAGAAAGTTTGGGCACTTTATTTGTTCATCTAACCTCATTACACTGGGTCTCAGATTCTCCTAGTTTAGTAGGGGACATTAAGGCAGTTAGGACGCAGGCACTGGGTGATTACATATGTGTGCCGTGGGATCTTAGACATGTGTTTTGATGAGCATAAAATGCTTAAAGGAAACCCTGCAAACAGTAGAGTTATCGGATGTAACTTTTCAGTTTGTCCGTATAGGACAAGGGGCTCTTTTGTCCCAATGGATGTGTTTAATATATGACGACCGCAGTGTGAATGTTATAACAGTAGTTGTTTTTTATTGAGTACAGTTGCAGGAGTTTTGGCCTGTCGGTCCCGGTACATTTATTAAAATACATAATGGCAACTGGGAGTTTCATATTGGTTGTTTTGTATTCATTTATATTGCATATGCTGTTAATGTGAGCGTAGCAAGGCGGAGGGTTCATGACACTGGGGTAAGAATGCAGTGATCCCCCCCCTAAGATTATGTTAACTACATCTATCAAGGGGCTCCCTAAGGGCTCAGGGGGTTTGGACTCAGCCAGAGTCCTATCTTCCTATAAACATTCTGGAGCTGAGAACGATCTACCATATTCTTCTGGCCTGGCCTCAGTTAGCCTCGGTCCAGTTTATCAGGTTCCACTCGATCAAAATGACGTCAGTGGCTTACATCAATCATCAGGGAGGAAAGAGAGGAGTTCCTTAGCAATGACAGAGGTATCCAAAATAATTCAGTGGGCGGAGGCCCATTCTTGCTGCCTGTTGGTGAGATACATCCCAGGGGTGGAACATTTGGGAGGCGGATTACCTACGCAGGCAGTCCTTTCATCCAGGGTATTTGGAACTCCATCCGGAAGTGTTCTCCAGCTTTTTCCTCAGTTTGCTTTTCTTCCTCGGGCTATTGCTCAAATCCAGCAGGAAAGGGCTTTGGTGATCCTAATATCACCGACTTCGCCTTGTAGGATTTGGTATGTAGATGGTCATGTCATCTCTGCCATCTTGGAGGCTTCCACTGAGGAAGGACCTTCTAATTCATGGGTCCCTCCTTCACCCAAATCTGGTTTATCTGAATCTGGCTGCTTGGAGATTGAACACTTATTATCCAAGTGGGATTTTTATGACTCCGTCATTGTGACCATGATTCAGGCTCGAAAACCTGTTAATAGTCGAATTTATCATACAATATGGTGTAAATATCTCTATTGGTGTGAATCCATAGACTACACATGGAGTAGATAGGATTCCTATAATTTTGTCTTTTCTCCAAGAGGGTTGGAGGAAGATTTATCATCAAGTTCCCTAATAGGGGGGGTGGAGCCTATAGTTGAAGCGGCAGGACGCATTTCTGTGGAGCTCCTGACTCTAAATGTCTTTAACAGCCGTAATTGTATGACAGTTGTTTAAAATAGAGAACATTTATGCTCAGCAATAGTCTGGTATAACTGGAAGTACAAATCCACGTTGAGATTGCTGATCGCCTATGCTCTTCATCTGTGCCACAAAGGGATCGTTACCTCTATCAAGGCCGAACGTCTGCGTGACCAGGGCTGCCGCATTATACCTCCCCCAGGAAACTGGGTTATAAGGCAGGAGTTTAACACTGCTTT
The DNA here is from genome assembly GCF_027579735.1 of Bombina bombina. Lineage (NCBI taxonomy): Eukaryota > Metazoa > Chordata > Amphibia > Anura > Bombinatoridae > Bombina > Bombina bombina. The sequence goes on from NC_069502.1 coordinate 367,970,327, forward strand.
CAAAGATTCTTTAATGGGATGACACCAGGTGAGCTGTACACAAGACATACTTAAACCACAGCTCTATCACATTCACTCAGTACGCAGACAAGATAGCGCCTAACATTGCCCTGACACTTGCAGCCGTGACCCGCTTGTTGGATGAGCACTTTGCGAATATGCTCTATACATGGTCCACTGCATTGGAGGATCTACGGCCAGTCTCAGTGCGAATTGATAACAAGCACTCTATGTCCACAATGGAAACTGGGGAAACAAAAGGAGGGGATACCACACGTGAGCGCTTTTCAGATCAAGTGGTGCCCTCACGCCAAGACCGAGTTCCGACAAAGATCAGGGACATACCTGCCCCCCAGCAAGCTATCCAGGTTGAGCGGGTTGTGACTGAAGGAGGAGGAGATGGTCCTATAAGTATACCCGACAAGCAAGCCCTGGATCTACTAACTGAGCGCTCTGTAGCGTGGAACGCTGAAGTTACGACACCAATATCACAAGTGCAGGAACAAGCCTGGGCCGTGAACACTATAACTGCTCAAAGGCACATCTGGCAAAATCGGAGTAACTCCACTAAGCATACAAGAATTACAGTTAAGACCATAACCGCTGACAGGAAGGATTCCTGGATCCCCATCACATGGTTTGCGATATGGACAGAAGCTGGGACACTAGTACCACACCTCAGCATAGGCCACCGCACTGAGGGTTCTGCAAATGCCCAAAGGAACCACCACCACTGTTTCTGCAACTCCCCCGCTTCATATCCTCTGATTCTGGTAAAGCTGGGCATTGGGTAAGCTGCGCACACTGGGAACGGTACGAATTTATGCCCATAACTAGGCACATCATAAGCTGATGGACACTGTCCGGGTTAATTTCTGGGACTGTTCTACTCAAACTAACACAACCACGCTTGTTTTCAGTGTACTTCTTATTATTATTGTTATTGTTGTTTTATATTTTATTTTATTTTTTACTTATTACTAAACCCCAACTAGTGAGTTTAGTGTCTTAGGGAGTTGAAACAGACTGTTGGACTACTGATTCCACAAGGACTAAGTTTCTAAGCTTTAGTTGAAAATTCGGAAATCTATCTCATTTACAAACTGCTGTATCTGTGGGGACTATAAATATGTGCACTCATATTAACTGCTAGAACATTGTAGTTTCATAAATGCTGTTCCTGCTAGGTGGTGAAATCAACTTCTTATGTACATGCATAAATATATTGCAATTGTTGGCTATCAAATTAACTCCATCCAGGGTTAAGATCCTAGTACTTATGACCTAAATTTGTAAATGTGCTGATACTATAGGTGGACAGTGCCTTAATTAGATCGATAGATCTGACAGGCCCTAATATGTATCACAGTGTTAATATATATATATAACTTGGGCTTATGTGTAGACACAAAATGAATATATTGTTAATCTCACATTATAATAATGCTATGTAATTTCAGCAGAGACTATAGCCAATTCCCAGAGGGGAGCCCTATTGTGCATATTTAGGTACCTGATTGTTTGGTAGATATTTTTATATGCCCC
>NC_069502.1:367976871-367979371 GCF_027579735.1 Bombina bombina
CTTGTAAAATGTTTGTATTTACTATAATTAACTTCAGTTTCATAATTGCCAGAATTTTAAAAAGTTAACTCATTGCTTAGCCTACATTTTTCCAAGGGTGCTGCTTTTATTTCATTTTTTTAAATCTAAATCTCTATATTGGTTAATAAAAGAAATTCCCTTTGGAAAATGGTTACCTCAATCCTCTATTGATCTTATTCTATCCTCCTATATCTTTTCAACGGACTATAAAGCTCATGCAGACTTCCCTTAGATGAATTTAGGTCTCAGTGTTACTTTGATAACCATTTCATTTTTGTAAGTAAATGTTCTTTTACATGAATGTCTAGAAAATATGCACATTTGACAAAATAAGGGTCATTGAGATTGATCAAGAAAACGGATTATTTCAATTCCTTTATTGTCTGCCTTATCAAAGATCATGCCTCAATTCCTGTCCATACACTGACGTTATCACTGGATACTGCAATATAGAGAACACAAAACAGAGGGCCTTTGTAACTTTGTGCTGTCAGTCCCTCTCTTTCTTAGTTCTATTTTGAAGCCTTGAGTTCAGCTAACACTTGAGGCATGTTTCCTGCCATTGTAATACCAACTATTCAACTCGTATATAGAATTTCTCTTTTAGTTATTGATACAATTTAATTTAAATGACCTTTTATTTATTTTATCTTTTGTACAGGTGTATTGTTGCATGGAGACACAGATTTATTCTAACATTTTACTAAATTATTTCAACATAAAATAGTTTTATAAATTAATTTGATACTCTTAATTTTATATATATTCATATTATGTATACTAAAGGTGCCATCATTTTAGTTCTGTCCAAGTTCACAAAGTAATAGTTTATTAAACTGTATATATTATAAATTTTAAAGTGGATGAACGTCACCTTGCTTGAAAAACATAAATCGCACATTGTTTACGTAAATAACCGTCTTCTATCCATTTTGCCAGTCACTCTTTAAAGATAATACTTCTATATTGTTATGTGAAGTGTTTGTTACAGCATGCCTTTGTGTACTGGTGAAAAGTGAGCTGTTTTGATGAAGATTTTTTTTTATACTTGTGCACATTTTTTTGTCTCCCTTATAGTAGTCATGCAAATGCATCTGAAATAATGACAAAAGCTTCAGTATTTTGTGACCCTTTTTAATTGTACTACCAACCCATTATGTAGTGCTGGACCAGTTTTTCTTTGATCGGTTTGTCCTTGAGGAGAAAGGTGAATTCTTGTAAATTCCTGGTCCTAAAAAATATCACATCATACTGAACTACTGTTTAAAAAACAATAAATAAAAAAATAAACAAAAACATAGGGAATTTGTTTTGAATACTAAAGATAAACGCCAAGGTCCTCTTTCTGGCCATGCAAAATATAAGTAATGAGTCGTCGGAATGTGATGCTAGGTAACCTGGCGGTGCCTCTAGTTTTTTTTATTTTGTTGTTATTTTTAACTCCATAAGACAGATGGGTTCCATAGTTTTTTTACCTGCAGCATCGCTATATTCATCAGCTTGTGTTCTGAAGTCTCTTTTTAGTCGGTGAGGCAGTGTCATTAAATATATGCCTAACGAATAAATATCCTGTTCCTTGATTCATGCTAGTGTGATACAGCTTGGCAAATGTACAGTTTCTTACTCAGGACTTTAGCTATAACCGGTCTGTTGCCATTAGCATTTTATTGCAAGGATGTGTGTTCTGCACCGTATCTTAGGGTTTTTCAGTAGCTATTGAACATGATACTCCAATATCTTGCTCTACTTTCAAGTCCCTTAACCATTGAGATAGTTTAAAGGGAGTATTTGTGTAATCTGATTTGGCATAGAGATGCCTATACCAACTGAAATATTGATGCCAATAAGGTGCTATAGTTTGGGTAGAGGATCTTGTCTAAACAGCAGCGCTGAAAGATTGCCTTACTCAGGGATGTGGATGATCATTGAATAGGAGGCGGTGCTCTAACTTACAAAGACTGGCATTTACTGATGCACCATAGCATAGAACTTTTGGATTTCCTTAATTATTTTTTAAAAACTGTTTGGTTTTATATTTTTGTTTGCTTTTGGGACTATACAGCTTCTATAAACAATGAAAATGTTTAGTTTTAATTTAGTCATTTTTTTGTTAAAGGGACAGTCTGCATCTTATCTTAAAGTCTTACCTTAGATTAAGCTGCAAATAGCCTCCTACACCTCTTTCTATATCATGCACCAGGAACAGTAAAAGTTATTTTAAAATTACTATTGTTTCTGGCTACTTTGAAATGGCTGCCAGGCTCCACCCACTGATGACATCATGATCTGAGCTGCATCTAGGCACTCTGCTGAATAGCATTGACAGTCTGTTGATTCCAATTAGTGAGTCTATTGTTACTATTGAAGCCTTTTATGCAGCCCAGATTGTGATGTCATCAGTGGCCAGAGCTTGGCAGCCATTTCAAAGTGATTCATTTTAAAATTACTTTTTTACTGTTCCTGCTGCATGATGTAGAAA
>NC_069502.1:368281871-368381871 GCF_027579735.1 Bombina bombina
GAATAATTTTTTCTTCTCCAGTATTTTAAATTTATTGCCACCTCTAATGGTTAGATGAAGTATTACAACCTCTGGCTAAAAAACAACTTTCTTATCTTAGAGACAGTGCTCAACTCATTCAAGTTTTGGACACCGTATATTGGAAAGATAATTACTCGTGGGCTGTTATTGATGTATGTGCCCTTTATACCTGTATTCCTCAACATTTGGGCATAAAGGCTGTGGAATTCTTCCTACACAGAGAGATGGATTTGGCTGATACCATTAAACAATATGTAGGAGATGTTTTGAGGTTTCTCCTTTCTCACAATTATTTTTGGTTTGACAGTGTTTTTTATAACCAAATCTGTGGCACTGCCATGGGGGCAAAATTTGCCCCTGCTTTTGCTAACTTATATGTCTCCTGGTGGGAACTTTCCCATATATATAGCATACAAAACCCATGGCTTGAAGACATCCTCATATAAGACATCCTCATATACGTTCGCTACATTGATGACCTGTTGGTCATTGTTAAAAAGTCTTTGAATGAAATGGAGTTTGATAAATTTCTGGGTTACATCAATGAGAAATCTATTCTTTTACCGGATGCCTTTTTTGTAGTGCCTGCCTTCCTGTTTTACTTGATGGCCTCACAGGTTCTGGTATGCGGATCTTGTCCGGATGTCCAGTTGCCAACCTTGGCCACTTCCTTTAAGACCAGACCTTCTGTCTCAAGGACCGTTTTTCCACCAGGATCTCAAATTGTTAAATTTGAAGGTATGGAGCTTAGTGCTTAGTCATAGAGGTTTCTCTGACTCAGTGATTGATACTATGTAACAGGCTCGTAAATCTGTTTCTAGGAAGATTTATTATCGAGTTTGGAAGACTTATATTTCATGGTGTTCTTCTCATAAATTCTCCTGGCATTCTTTTAAAATTCCAAGAATTTTACAGTTTCTTCAGGATGGTTTGGATAAAGGTTTGTCTGCAAGTTTCTTAAAGGGACAAATCTCTGCTCTTTCTGTTTTATTTCACAGAACGATTGCTAAGCTTCCTGATATTCACTGTTTTGTGCAGGCTTTGGTCCATATCAAGCCTGTCATTAAAGCAATCTCTCCTCCTTGGAGTCTTAATTTGGTTTTGAAGGCTTTACAGGCTCATACTTTTGAGCCTTTGCATTATTTGCATATTAAATTACTTTATTGGAAAGTGTTCCTTTTGGCTATCTCTTCTGCTAGAAGAGTTTCCGAATTATCTTCTCTTTCTTGTGTCTCGTTTTCTGATTTTCCATCAGGATAAGGCAGTTTTGCGGACTTCATTTAAATTTTTACCTAAAGTTGTGAATTCTAACAACATTAATAGGGAAATTGTTGTTCCCTCTTTGTTTTTCTAATTCTAAGAATTCTTTGGAGACATCCTTACATTCTCTGGATGTTGTAAGAGCTTTGAAATATTATGTTGAAGCTACTAAAGATTTCAGGAAGACTTCTAGTCTATTTGTTGTCTTTTCTGGTCCTAGGAAAGGTCAGAAAGCTTCTACCATTTCCTTGGCATCCTGGTTAAAGCTTTTGATTCATCAGGCTTATTTGGAGTCAGGTCAGGTCCCACCTCAGAGAATCACAGCTCATTCCACTAGGTCAGTTTCCACTTCATTGGCTTTTAAGAATTAAGCTTTAGTTGATCATATTTGCAAAGCAGCAACTTGGTCTTCTTTGCATACATTTACTAAATTCTACTGTTTTGATGTATTTGCCTCTTTGGAAGCAGTTTTTGGTAGAAAAGTTCTTCAGGCAGCTGTTTCAGTTTGATTCCTCTGCTTATGTTTTAAGTTTTTTCTTTTCAAATATGAGAAAAAACTATTTTTTTGGATGTGGATTTAATTTTTTTACCGGAAATGACTGTTTTTATTTTATTCCTTCCCTCTCTAGTGACTCTTCTGTGGAGTACCACATCTTGGGTATTACTATCCCATACGTCACTAGCTCATGGACTCTTGCCAATTACATGAAAGAAAACATAATTTATCTAAGAACTTAAAACGAACTTAAAAAGGGTGGGTCCATGAGACCCACCCTTTTTATGGTGGTTATGTTTTTTTGTATAAAGCACAATTATATTTTCAGTTCCTTTTTTTTATGCTTTTTACTCCTTTTCCTATCACCCCACTACTTGGCTATCCGTTTTTTAAAACTGAATTGTGGGTGTGGGTGAGGGGTGCTTGTATTTATAGGCATTTTTGAGGTTTGGGAAATTTTGCCCCCCCCTGGTAGGATTGTATATCCCATACGTCACTAGCTCATGGGACTCTTGCCAATATGAAAGAAATGAATTTATCAGGTAAGTTCTTACATAAGTTATGTTTTTTCATGTTTTCATCTACTTAACTGCAAAGGGCTCCAATGCACTATATATATATATATATATATAATATCTTATATATATACTGTATATACATTGGGAATGTGGAATATTTCATAATTCATGTCAGTTTTAGCACACTTGAATTATAGCAATTGGGTAAGCGTGCAAGTATGGGGTATTAGGATTTTTTGCAGTTTGGTGTTCCATAGAAGTCTAAGGAGACAGTTAGGAGTTGTATTAAACCGGACACGCCTTAAATTTTGATTGCGCTCAAGCAAACTCATAATACATAGACACGAGAAATACACGTCGCTTGCATGCTAGAGTTGAGCGCACCATAGTAATCTAGCCCTAAATCAAAATTCTCCACAGAAAAGTTTGCCATCCAGGTGGCATTATGAAGCAGCCGGGTGGGGGCAGTGTATTACTTTGCAATATAACAACATTAATTGTATAATTTAAAGGGACAGTCAAGTCCAAAAAAACCTTTCATGATTTAACTAGGGAATTAATTTTAAACAACTTTGCAATTTACTTTTATCACCAATTTTGCTTTGTTCTCTTGGTATTCTTAGTTGAAAGCTATTTCTAGGAGGTGCTAATGTCTTAGACCTTGAAGACTGCCTCTAATCTGAATGCATTTTGACCACTAGAGGGTGATAGTTCATGTGTTTCACATAGATAACATTGAGCTCATGCACATTAATTTACCCTGGAGTGAGCACTGATTGGCTAAAATGCAAGTCTGTCAAAAGAACTGAAATAAGGGGGCAGTTAGCAGAGGCTTAGATACAAGGTAATCACAGCAGTAAAAAGTGTATTTATATAAACAGTGTTGGTTATGCAAAACTCGGGAATAGGATAATAAAGGGATTATCTTTCTTTTTAAACAACAACAATTCTGGTGTTGACTGTCCCTTTTTAATGATAAATTCTGCATCAAACATTCACCTAGATTACGAGTTTTGTGTTGCAGCTTTTAACGTTGAAAAAATGGCAATTTCAGCGTAAAAGCAGGAACGCACTTTTGTCGGTATAGCTGTACCACAAGCATTTTAGCTTGTAACGCAACGTCAATCCCACACTAAAAAAAATAAGTTTTTGCGTGGGATTTCCATAGTGCTGGTATTACAGGTTGTGCGTTCAGGCTAAAATGCTTGCGTTACAGCCTAAACCCCACACGATCCATACGCCATCTGAGAGCAGTAGTTATGGATTTTGTGTAACAAAAATGTTTCACAAAACTCATAACTAAATGTTATAAAGTACACTAACACCCATAAACTACCTATTAACCACTAACCGCCGCCCCCTCCCGCATCACAAACACTATTTTAACCTATTAACTCCTAATCTGCCGCACCTGACATCGGCTGACACTATAAAAAAAATTATTAACAACAACAAAAGAAGATACAGCCATACAACAAGATGGCAACAGAAAGGCTGAATAAACGAAAAAAATCTTTATTGAAAATCCATTAAAATCGTGGTACAAGGCAGGCAAAGACTAGTTTCGTGCTCCCTTGAGCACTTAATCATAAAATTATTAACCTCTATTGCGCTGCTCCCCGACATCGCCGCCACTATAATAAAGTTATTAACCCCTAATCTGCCGCCCCGACATCGCCGCCACTAATAAAAGTTATTTACCCCTATTCTGCTGCTCCCCCCTACATCGCCGCCACTAAATAAAGTTATTAACCCCCTAAACCTCTGGCCTCCCACATCTCCAACACTAAAATAAAGCTCATTAACCCCTTAAACCGCCAGCCCCCAACATCACAAAACACTAAATTAAATATTAACACCTAAACCTAAACCCCACTAACTTTAAATTAAAATTGCAATATAACTCTATTTAATAAATAAAACTTATTTGTAAAAATAAAAATAAACCTAACATTAAACTATAAATTAACCTAACCTTACTATTCTAATAAAATTAAAAAAAAATACCAATTAAAAATACTAAATTACAAATTTTAAAATTCTACGAAAAAATTAAAAAATCTAAGTTTACCAAAAATACTAAACACTAAAATCACAAAAAATAAAAAACACTAAGATTACAAAAAATAAACGAAATTCTAAAAAATAAAACACAATGTACACCTAATCTAATAGCCCTATAAAAATAAAAAGCCCCCCCCAAAATAAAAACACCCCCCTAGCTACAATAAACTACCAATAGCCCTTAAAAGGGCCTTTTTGTAGGGCATTGCCCCTAAAGAAATCAGCTCTTTTACCTGTAAAAAAATACAAAGTCCTCCCAAACAGTAAAACCCACCACCCAACAAACCCCCCAAAATAAGAAACCTAACTCTAAAAAAACCTACGCTACCTATTGGCTGATTTGAATTTGAAGAATCAAATCAGCCAATAGGAATGCAAGGGACGCCATTTTGAAACGGCTACCTTGCATTCAACTTCCACTGTATGGGTGGCGACCTTATGAAGAGGACGCTCCGCGAAGGATGGGATCAGCTTCCAGGATGGCTCCACTCCGTGCGCCAGGATGAAGATAGAAGATGCCCCGGGATGGATGAAGACCCTCACTGCCCGGGTAAGGACCTCGCCGCCTGGGTGGAGATGGATGTCCGGACTTCAGAAACCAGTGAGTAGATCTTCTGGGGTTAGTGTTAGTTTTTTTTTACATTAGGGATGGGCAATTTGAAAAAGAGCTAAATGCCCTTTTAAGGGCAATGCAAAAGAGCTGAATGCCTTTTTAAGGGCAATGTTTTATTTGTAAGTGTAAACACCCAAAAAAAAACAAAAAAAAAAACCTAACACTAACCCCAGAAGATCTAATCACGATTTCTAGAGTCCGGACATCCATCTCTATCCAGGCGGCGAGGTCTTCATCAAGTGGCAAGGTCTTCATCTTTCCGGGGTCATCTTCTATCTTCATCCCGGCGGCGTGGAGCCATCCTGGAAGCTGATCCCATCCTGCAAGGAGCGTCCTCTTCATACGGTCGCCGCCGTACACTGACGTTGAATGCAAGGTAGCCGTTTCAAAATGGCGTCCCTTGCATTCCTATTGGCTGATTTGATTCTTTAAATTCAATTCAAATTCAGCCAATAGGAGGAGAGCTACTAAAATCCTATTGGCAGTTCAAAACAGCCAATAGGATGAGAGCTACTGAAATCCTATGAATCAGCCAATCCTATGGATTAGCCAATAAGATTGAACTTCAATCCTATTGGCTGATTGCATCAGCCAATAGGATTTTTCTACCTTAATTCCGATTGGCTGATAGAATTCTATCAGCCAATCGGAATCTAAGGGAGGCCATCTTGGATGACGTTACTTAAGGTACCTTCATTCTGTTTTAGTCGTCGCCCAGAAGAGTATGCTCTGCGTCGGATGTCTTGAAGATGGAACCGCTCCGCGCCGGATGGATGAAGATAGAAGATGCCGTCTGGATGAAGACTTCTGCACGTCTGGAGGACCACTTCTGCCCGGCTTGGATGAAGACTTCTGCCCGTCTGGAGGACCACTTCTGCCCCGGCTTGGATGAAGACTTCTGCCCGGTTTGGATGAAGACTTCTCCCGGTAAGTCGATCTTCAGGGGGTTAGTGTTATTTTTTTTATTTTTTTTTATTTTTTTTAATTTTTAAAGGAAGCTTTATTAGAAAATAAACAAGAATACATTTGCGTCACATGATATACAATAAAGGATTATAGACTATATCTCTCATCTTACATTAAGAGGTAACAAAGAAGGATAAATCTTACAGTCTGGTATTAGACTTTATATAAAAACTAGTCCAAACATAGCAAGCTCAACTAGTCTCATTGGCTGAGGGATGAGATTCAAGTGGTTTGAAGTCAAGGTATATCTGAAGCAAAAGTCCATTACATCAAAGCTCCAAAATGTATTTTATTTTTTTTCTTCTTAGATGGTCCCGTTGTGTGCTTAGAGAAAATAAGAATGGTACTAGCATAAAAAACAATCACAAACAGGAGCCACAGAGCTTAGTTTCATCAATAGCTTAACAAATAACTATTAAACATCTCATAATTTAACGTTAACTTGTCGCATATACTTTAAAGGTTTACAGTGCGTTAAAGGGGTTTCAGCACACGCCACTATACACTCCAAGGGCATCAGCCCGAACAATAGTAATTTTATCCCTGGGGAGTAGTAGGAGAAGAGGAGGGAAAAAGAGAGGGATTAGGGAGGAAGGTACAAAAGAAATAAAAAAAAGGGGGGAGAAGGGGCCACAATGCGAAGGAGATGTCACACAGTGCATCAGACACTCCTCCGATCCGGTCCGCCTTCTCAAACGGTATTTCTACAGAAGAACTCAACTGTGTTTTTTCTAAATCAATCACTCTGCATATCCTTGTTGTTCCACAACTGGACCAACATTTCATAAGTGTCCAGTCTAGCTGTCCGCGTATAGTGAAACTTTTCAAGTTGTAATAGCCTCTGCACTCCCTGTCTCGCTGGGATCAGACTTTTTGCGCTTGTCAACATTAGCACTAATAACGTTTTCTTTACCGGATTTTGAATGGGAGATGAAACAACGTCTCTGGGCTCTTTGGTATCTCAAGTTCGAGTATGGTTTGCATCTCGCTCCATACTTCCGACCAGAACCCCTCCAACAAGGGGCAATCCCACCAGATATGTAACATGGAACCCGCTCCCCACACCCTCTCCAGCATCTATCTGATGTGTTAGGATATATCTCTTTCTGATGTGTTAGGATATATCAGTGTTAGGTTTTTTTAAGGGTGTATTGGGTGGGTTTTATTTTTTAGATTAGGGTTTGGGCGGCAAAAGAGCTAACTGCCCTTTTAAGGGCAATGCCCATCCAAATGCCATTTTCAGGGCAATGGGGAGCATAGGTTTTTTTTAGATAGTATTTTATTTGGGGGGTTGGTTGTGTGGGTGGTGGGTTTTACTGTTGGGGGGGTTGGTTGTATTTTTTTTTACAGGTAAAAGAGCTGATTACTTTGGGGCAATGCCCCTCAAAAGTCCCTTTTAAGGGCTATTGGTAGTTTAGTTTAGGCTAGGGTTTTGTTTTTATTTTGAGGGGGAGGCTTTTTTTATTTTATTAGGGCTATTAGATTAGGTATAATTAGTTTAAATATCTGTAATTTGTTTATTATTTTCTGTAATTTAGTGGGGGGGTTTTGTACTTTAGCTAATTTAATTTAGGTAAATGTATTTAATTTAGTTAATTTATTTAATTATAGTGTAGTGTTAGGTGTTATTGTAACCTAGGTTAGGTTTTATTTTACAGGTAAATTTGTATTTATTTTAGCTAGTTAGTTATTAAATAGTTAATAACTATTTAATAACTATTCTACCTAGTTAAAATAAATACAAACTTGCCTGTAAAATAAAAATAAATCCTAAGCTAGTTACAATGTAACTATTAGTTATATTGTAGCTAGTTTAGGGTTCATTTTATAGGTAAGTATTTAGTTTTAAATAGGAATAATTTAGTTAATGATAGGAATATTTATTTCGATTTATTTAAATTATATTTAAGTTAGTGGGTGTTAGGTTTAGGGTTAGACTTAGGTTTAGGGGTTAATAACTTTAATATAGTGGCAGCGACGTTGGGGGCGGCAGATTAGGGGTTAATAAATGTAGGTAGGTGGCGGGGATGTTAGGGACGGCAGATTAGGGGTTAATAATATTTAACTAATGTTTGCGAGGCGGGAGTGCAGCGGTTTAGGGGTTAATATGTTTATTATAATGGCGGCGACGTTGGGGGCGGCAGATTTGGGGTTAATAAGTGTAGGTAGGTGGCGGTGACATTGGGGCGGTAGATTAGGGGTTAATAAATATAATGTAGGTGGCGGCGATGTTGGGGGCAGAAGATTAGGGGTTCATAAATATAATGTAGGTGGCGGCGGTGTCCGGAGCGTCAGATTAGGGGTTAAAATTTTTATTTTAGTGTTTGTGATGCAGGAGGGCCTCGGTTTAGGGGTTAATAGGTAGTTTATGGGTGTTAGTGTACTTTTTAGCACTTTAGTTATGAGTTTTATGGTACGGCGTTGTACCATAAAACTCTTAACTACTGACTTTTAAATGTGTTAGGACTTTTGACGGGGTAGGCTGTACTGCTCACTTTTTGGCCTCCCAGGACAGACTTGTAATATCAGCGCTATGGAAGTCCCATAGAAAAAAGACTTTACAAAGTTTACGTAAGTCGTTTTGCGTTAAGGCCAAAGAAGTGTGCGGTGACCCTAAACCTTCAAGACTCGTAATACCAGCGGGCGTAAAAAAACAGCGTTAGGACCTCTTAACGCTGCTTTTTTACCCTAACGCACAACTCGTAATCTAGCCGTTAGATTTTTCAAATTTTTCGTAGGATTTATTTTTTTTAGTTGTAATTTAGATTTTTAATTTTTTTTTCGTAGTGTTAGGTTTTTTAAATTTGTAATTTAGATATTTTAATTAATAGTTTTTTTTATTTTATTAGAATAGTAAAGTTAGGTTAATTTATATTTTAATGTTAGGTTTATTTTTATTTCACAGGTAAGTTTTTATTTATTTAGAGTTATAATGCAATTTTAATTTAAAGTTAGGGGGTGTTAGGTTTAGGGGTTAATAGTTTAATTTAGTGTTTTGCGGTGTGGGGGGGGCAAGTGGTTTAGGGGATAATAGGTTTATTTAGTAGCGGAGATGTGGGAGGCCAGAGGTTTAGGGGTTAATAACTTTAGTTGCAGTGGCTAGGGGGCGGCAGAATAGGGGTTAATAGCTTTTATTAGTGGTGGCGATGTCGGGGCGGCAGATTAGGGGTTAATAACTTTATTATAGTGGTGGTTATGTCGGGGAGCGCAGAGAATAGGGGTTAATAACTTTATTATAGTGGCGGTGATGTTGGGAGTGGCAGATTAGGGGTTAATAACTTTATTTAGCCTTGGCGATGTTGGGGGCGGCAGATATGGCGTTAATAACTTTATTTATGTGTTGGTGATGTCAGGGCGGCGGATTAGGGGTGTTTAGACTTGGAGTTTATGTTAGGGGGTTTAAATGTAACTTATTTTTCCCCATAGACATCAATGGGGTTACGGCGATCGCCATTCCCCACTTCAGGTGTTTTTTTTTTTCTAACACTCCCTATTGATGTCTATGGAGGAAAGTGTGCATGAGCACGTCAAAGAAGCCCTTGGCTTTTGTGCGGTATGGAGCTTATCGCCACCATATCGCACGCACAAGCAGGATTTTCAGTAACTCGTAATGACAGCGCTATGGGGGGTGAAATAACACAACTTTTGTTGCGTTTGTTTCGCACCCTGTTTAGCGCAAAACTGGTATTCTAGGTGATTTAAATATAAAATTAGCTAATAGCCAATTGTTCAGCCATAAATCAGCTGGGTGGTGTGCCAATTAAAGGGACATGAAACCCAAATTTTTTCTTTCATGATTTAGAAAGAGCATTATAAACAACTTTCTAATTTACTTCTATTATCTAATTTGCTTCATTCTCTTGATATTCTTTGCTGCTGATTGGTAGCTGCACATAGATGCCTCCTGTGATTGGTTCACCCATGCGAATTGCTATTTCTTCATTAAAGTATATCTAAAGAATGAAGCAAATTAGGTAATAGACGTAAATTGGAATGTTGTTTAAAATTGTATTCTCTATCTTAATCTTGAAAGAAAATGTTTGGGTATAGTGTCCCTTTAAGGGCTAGATTACGAGTGGAGCGTTAATTACCACTCCCTCCTGCACTCTAACTCTGCTAGACCTCTGCTCTTTGCGTACATCGGACAGCGCTAATTACAAGTTGAAAGTAAAAGTTTTTCACTCCCGCGTTAACCTGATGCGCGCAAAGAGAAGAACTTAGAATATTGCGACCGTGTTAACGTACTCCCACATAGACTTCAATTGAGAGAGAAAAGTGGGGAAAAAACACCACAATCCACCAACTAACATTTAAACCCCAGCTATCCCCCCTAACCTAACAGCCCCTAGGTTACCCAAAAATAACTAAACATATCTGAAAAAAATAAAAAACCTACCATTTAAAAAAAAAAAAAAATTCTAAACCCCCCCAGTAATGCCTATTATAATACTCAAGCCCCACTTAAAAAAAAACAACTCTAAAATAAAAAAACTTATACTAACACTAAACTCTAGTTTAGCAATAGCCATTAAAAGGGCTTTTTTTGTAGGGCATTGCCCTAAAATGAGTAAGCTCTTTTTAAAACAAAACAAAAAAAAAAGCATTACAACATTCCAGAAGTAATCCCCCGTAAAAAAAAAACCTACTCTAAAAATTGCACTGACAAGGGCATTTGGCTGGGCATTGCCCTTAGAAGGGCATTTAGCTATTTTGCTGCTTAAAAAATTAAAAAACAAAACAAAAAAAACAAGCCCTATTCTTTAAAAAAAATCCCACCCGGGGGGGCGGAGCCGGCCGAGAAAGAGCATGGCCGCATAAATCTGAAGCTCCGATTCTGTCCACTGAAAGCTACAAGATAAGGGGAGAAAAACGTTATAAAATGCTAAGACTCAAAGCATATCACTAAAACTAACATCTGAGGAGAGATTGGAGAGCAGTGGGTGCCGATTAGAACTACCGGGGGAGCAGGAATTAGATGAGCCCGCATCAGAGGCCTGGTGCAGAGGAACGGAACCACATACGCAGCTCCTAACTGGGGTCCCACCAACCTAACAGCCATCCTCTGTGCTCGAATGAAACCGGACATCGACAGGCCATGGCACCATTAAGAGCCAGAATTCGCTAACGGATCACGCAGCGTGAGTGACCGTATCACTACTACGGACTGCTAGGCCTACCATACGCAGAGAAGGAGACGGTGCACAGATTCAAGTCACCCAAGACCCGGAGCGGTAACTACCTGATCCGCTGTGTACAAGGTTAGTGTGCCTAAGGGCTTAATAGGGGGCCAGTGGAAAACGAACACTTAAACCAACACTTAAACCAAGCTGGGGCCAAGACACAAAGGGGAATACAGCAACAGAGCTACTTTTTATAAAATAAAAGGATTGGCTGATAAAGACTTTCTATCGACTGTTGCTACATAACAGCCACTAAGTGCCTTCATATCAACAGTTAAAATAAGGGGAATACACACTTGGGCTCACAGAAAGAGCTCTCCAGATAATCAGTTTTGACCGCCACACATTATCTAGCTATGGCAGCCAGAAAACAAAAACCCGATAAAATACAGAAACAAACTGCCTCAGGCGGCGGGAAACTAAACTCCTTCTTTAAAACATTTGAGAGTGGGTCCCAGGCTATAATTGAAGCCTCACAGACAGATAGCATGGACTCTACAGACTACCCCGCAGACCCAACCCCCATCACCAGAGCAGATTTGCGCTCACTGCCCACGAAAGAGGACCTGAACTCTTTTATGACCCAAGTCAGCAAACTTATAAAGGATGGCTTGGCAGATGTTAAAAAAGACATAAACGCCCTAGGCCACAGGGTTCTCCATCTGGAAGAACAGGCAGACGAAAGTGCTAAAACTTCTGACGACATGGCCATAACCCTACAACAGCAGAACTCCACTATATTACAGCTTCAATCCCAAGTAGAAGACCTAGATAATAGGGGGAGACGACAGAATTTGAGAATCAGGGGAGTACCTGAGCAAATATTACCGCCACAGATACCGTCCTACTTACAAAATTTATTTAAGTTCCTGCTGGGACCAGAAAGAGAAGATACCATACTCTTAGACAGAGCGCATCGCGCTCTCAGAGCCAGACCATCGCCATCAGCACCACCTAGGGACATAATCCTTTGCTGCCACAAATTTACAGACAAAGAAGCAATCCTAATGGCAGCAAGAAAGAAATCCCCCATTAGGTTTGGCGAAGACTCCCTCCAGATTTTTGCAGACCTCAGTCCCCTCACCCTTGCAAAAAGGAAAGAGGCAAGATATCTGACATTACATCTGACAGACCTGGATATCCCATACAGATGGGGTTTCCCATTCTCCATCAGAGTCGTCAAAAATGATAAGACTTTTATATATAAAGACCCAGAAGACCTGGAATCATTCTGTCTACAACTAGGCATCCCACAACCCTCTCTGCCTTCTATTAAAGATTTAATGGTAGACAAACCGACACAAAGGAAGCTCGCAAACAACAACCAACAATCCGAATGGTCTACTATGCCCAAAAAGAAAAGAAACACTACCCCAACCTCATCACAGGCTAGAGACACAGACATTGAACCACCTTGAAGAAGGTTGCATGGCACAATTTTGGGACATTAAATTACCAGAGACTGCAACGGGTTATAAACCCGAATCTCTTGTCGAATTAGATTGCATCATGGACACAGTCAATGCTGAACCCCCTTAGAGGGCCCTCTTGTTTAGAGTCCCCCTACCTCTCTCCACTCCTCCCTCTTTTATACTATCTTAATCTCCCCCTCCCTATCTTGATACATTAACCACTCAAGTAGCTGTACATGTGGACAGGCATGTATGCTGCCTCACACCCCCGCCAGTAACTAGATTCTATTCCTTGCTTACTCTATTATCCGCTGGGAATACACGTTTCTCTTCTCCCCTCCCTTCCCTTCCTAAGACTCACCTCTAGAAGGATGCGAAAGCATCATACAGTTTATTGTTTGAAAAGTTATTGTTGTACGTTTATTGCTTTGTTGTTATGTTTATACCTGTTATTTATCTATTGCAGCTCAGAAACCAATGCTCCTTTTATTACTCTAGCAGCCACCAGCCCTGGAAGGCAGAAACCGGACTACCCTACTAACGCTCTTTACTTAGCATGCTCCCTCCCTTTAGACAGGAAATTCCAACTCCGACCATCGACTGGACTAAGGAGGGTAAGACTACAGCAAATTCTAACTAAACACACATACAAATGGCTACCCCCGTAATAAATATAATATCACAGAACACAAAGGGTCTTAATTCACCCACAAAGAGAGCGATAGCCTTACGAAGTTTAGCTAGCCAAAAAAATTCAATTGTTTTCTTACAGGAAACACACTTTGTTAGAGATAAGGAACCTAAATTTTGTTCGAAAGATTACACACTGGGGTACTATAGCTCAGGAGTAGTTAAAAAAAATGGTGTATGCACGCTATTGCACAAGAACCTCCAATTCCAACTCCAGAGAAAGGTGACAGACACAGAAGGCAGAATACTCATTCTAATAGGTCTCCTGTTTCATAGACCGGTGACTTTAGTCAACGTATATGCCCCCAACAGCAGAAGAGCCCAATTCTTCCAATCCCTACAAAACCTAATCACTGAACACAAAATAGGTACACTTATACTAGGGGGAGACCTTAATGTCACACTAGACCCTTCCCTGGACTCTTCCTCTAACAGACCTAACGCCCAAACAAGACCCCCTAACTCTGTATTTAAATGCCTCGCATATTTAGGCCTACTAGACACATGGAGGATAAGGCACCCAACCCAACGAAATTACACCTTCTACTCATACCCCTGGGCAGCATATACCAGAATAGACTATATCCTGTTAGATAGAAATCATTTCTCCTTGCTGCGGGATTCAGATATCCAACCGACCTCTTGGTCGGACCATTCACGGGTGTGTACACAATTACAATGGCCAAACCACCCCATAACACCATTTATCTGGAGAATGGATGAATCTCTGTTACACCAACCACACACCACCGATGAGATAGCGAAATCCATAAAAGAATACTTCCTATTAAATACATCATCAAATATTTCACCACACACAGTGTGGGAGGCCCATAAAGCGGTGATCAGAGGGGAGTGCATTAAACATACAGCCCACAGAAAGAAGACTTATAATCAAACAATGGACAGACTGACCACACAACTAAACCACTTGGAACTGACACATAAAAACTCACCGACAGACAACACCCTCCTCCTACAAATAACTGAGACTAGACAAGAACTTAATAAGATTTTAACGAAGGAAGCACAGAGAAGGGCAATTATGCTTAGAAAACTCTATTTCTTCGAAGGCAATAGAGCCGGCTCGCTGTTAGCCAGAGCGTTAAAAGCCCAAGCATTAAAATCACAAATACATAAATTAACCACCCCAGAAAACACAGACATCATAGATAGTGAGGGAATTGCTAATCACTTTAGGGATTACTATTCCAGACTATATAATTTAGAACGGAATGAAACACCCGAACACCAAGAGGGTTTGCGGAATTACATAAAAGAAGCCAACCTTCCCAAGTTACAGCCAGATCAGCGGGCAACATTAGACAACCCCATCAGCCTATCAGAGATTCTTATAGCTATAAAAGACCTGCCATCAGGCAAAAGCCCAGGCCCAGATGGTTTCACTAACGCCTATTATAAATCATTTAAGGAAGTTCTGGCCCCACACTTACTTAAGCTTTTCCACACACTGGAGGAAGAGGGTTCACTCACCCAAGAGATGCTGACAGCCCATATCTCGGTCATACCCAAACCCCAAAAAAACCTCTCCGACCCCAGCAGCTACAGACCAATATCCTTATTGAATACGGACATTAAAATCCTGGGAAAAATCTTGGCCAAAAGAATCAACTCCGTATTACAGACCCTAGTTCATACTGATCAGGTGGGATTTGTCCCAGGGAGGGAGGCACGGGATAACACCATTAGAGCGATAACTCTCATTTCCTACGTTAAACATAATAAAATACCAGCTGCCCTCCTGACTACCGACGCGGAGAAGGCGTTCGATCGGATAAGTTGGGGGTTCTTAAGAGAAACTTTAAAAGCAATGGGGTTCGGCCCACCCACAATCACGCGCATTTTTAGCCTCTATATGAATCCCACAGCAAAGGTCAAGGCAAATGGGATGTTATCTAATCACTTTAGAATACAGAATGGTACACGACAGGGATGCCCATTGTCACCAATACTCTTTATCCTCACTATGGAAGTCTTCGCGGCTCACATTAGACAAAATCAAAAGGTGAAAGGTATTGAGATAGGCCCACACGACTTTAAGATAGCATTATATGCTGACGACGTTTTATTTACAGTCACAGATCCACTTCACACCATACCCATAATTTTAGACGAGATAAACACTTTTGGCCAGTTCTCGAATTTCTCAGTAAACACCCAGAAATCGGAAATTCTAAATATCTCCATGACACCGTCAGACTTCCGAACACTATCGAACATATGCCCAATGATACCCAGAAACAAATCAATCAAATACCTAGGAATTTATCTAACCCCTACCCTCCCACTGTTATTTACTGAGAACTACACTAAACTTCTAAATGCAACAAGACATGACCTACACACCTGGGCCCTAAAACCCATCTCTTGGTGGGGACGTACCCAATGCATCAAAATGACCACACTGCCTAGAATCTTATATATTCTCCAAGCAGCCCCCATACCCCTCCCGAAGTGGTTCCTTTCCCAACTTCAAAGGCAGATCAATTAATTTATTTGGGGAAAAACTAAACCCAGGATCAACAGGGACTCCATGTACAGGGCGACAATACACGGGGGATTGGGAGTACCCAACTTAACAACATATTACAATGCTATAACATTGCAAAGAATACTGGATTGGCATAGGGCAGGAGACACGAAGGCGTGGGTGTCTCTAGACTCGCACATACTCAGAGTCCCATCGGTAGGCGCACTATGCTGGGTCCCGAGATCCCTCAGACCGCCCCAATGTAGCGCACTGGCGATACATAAACATGTGTTTGACACTTGGGAAACCATCAAGATCCAGCGACCACACATCACGGGAACCCGCTCACCCCTTTTTCCCATTCCTATGAACGCTGAGATGATAGGTGGTTTAGATAGCGGTCTCCAGAGGTTGGGGGAGTGGGGGTATACATTGCCACTAAAAGAGTTTACACGAGCAGGGAAACTGGCAGATAGAGAGGACCTGAAACTAGTGGCAGGCGGGAGATATTCCACCTGGTTGAAACACTCTCAACTTGCCCATTTTATACACACATCCCCGTTTCAAGCAGACTACCTCAGGGTGTTGACACCATTCGAAAACTTATGCACAAGTAAGGATACACTACGACACACACTATCCCTCTCTAGACGGACCCTTCAGTCAGAACACACACACACACTCCCCACATATACAACGAGGTGGCAGGAAGAGCTGGGCATAGTCCTAACAGGAGAGGACTGGTCCTGGATTTTTCGTAATACAAGGAGGTCTTCGGGATCCCCTCAATTCCTTGAACTAAACTTCAAGGTTATGATGAGGTGGTACCTGACTCCCTCTCGAATCCACTCAATTTACCCAGGAGCAAACAGTAATTGTTGGAGGGGATGTACATCAAAAGGACATTACCTTCACATGTGGTGGGAGTGCGAGAGGATTAAGCCTTTTTGGCATAAGATTGAATCCTTTTATCGACAGCTATTGACGGACGAGTTTACACTGACCCCAAGCACGGCCCTACTTAATGACCTCCCTCCATTCCCCTGCCAACTAAGGCTTAGACTATTACAAATGGGAATTAATGGTGCCAAAATCCTTATAGCTCGGCACTGGAAAACACAACACACACCAACACATGAGGAATGGGTTAATAGAGTTACAGACATCCTGACACTGGAAGAATATGTTTATTTTAAGAAGAAGAAACTGAACCTTTTCGCTGACATCAAATTTTTATGGGAGGACCTGTTAACTAGACAAAAGACTGACCCTCCTACCATGACGTAGAATCTACCTTTCCCCAACGCCCACTTCCATAATCTCCCTCATACCCTATATAGTCTGTTCTACAATGGCTGGCTTGCTGTAGTAGATCCCTTTGTTGCTACTTCGTCAACGGAGATGGCACTGACGCATTAGTTAAGGTTTCTTGCCTCAGGGTATGGTGTTCTGCAATAAAACTTATTATTTCTTTTCTATCAACTTTCAAAAGTTCCTTTCCTTTTTCCTTTTTTCTCTTCTCTCTCTTTCTTTCTCTCTCCTCTTTCTGCTCTCTTCTTTATTTCCTCTCATTAGACACATATGAAGAAGTCATCTATTTGCAGTAGATAAGAGACATAGAGATATCACATACTCTGTACAAGTAAAGTTTTCATATTTGTCAAAAAAAAAAAAAATCCCACCCAATAAAATCCTACCACTAAACCCCAAAGATTGTACTCACCAAAGAAGAATCACGTGGCATCAGCGCTCCATCTTCATTCTGGCGGAGGTCCATCCTCGTCCTGCCATTGGTCCATCTTCATCCCGGCAGCAGTCTTCTATCTTCATCTCGGTGGTAGTCTTCTATCTTCATCCATCTTCTTATCTTCGGATCTTCTGTTGCCAAAGTCTTCTTCATGCGGTCACCCGTTGTATTGATCTAGGCCAATTTTAGTATATTTCATGCTACCATTTCACCGCCAAATGCGATCAAATAAAAAGAAATTCTCACTGAAATTATTTACAAACAGCTTGTGCATAGGAATAAGGTTTAATTTTTTTATTTTTGATAATTTGGTTTATTATTTTAAGTAATGTCAGAATTTTTTATTTTTTGTAATCTTAGATTAATTTAAACTTAGTTTTTTTATTTTTAAGTAATGTTAGCTTTTTTATTTTAATTGTTTGTAATTTAGTATTTTTTAATTTTGGTAATTGGGGTTAATTTAGGAGGTGTTAGGTTAGGGGGTGTTAGGTTAGGGGGCTGAATAATATAATTAGTTATTTGCGTTGTGTGGGTTTGGCGGATTAGGGGTCAATAGGTTAATTAAGTTTATTGCGTTGGTGGGGGATGGCGGTTTAAGGGTTAATAGGTTACTTAGATGTGGGGGTTGGCGGATTAGGGGTTAATATAGTTTATTAGTTATTGCGGTGGGGGGATGATGCTTGACAGGTAGACAGATATTGCGCATGCGTTGGGTGTTAGTCATTTTTAGGAGGTAGATAGATATTGGGCATGCGTTAGTTACTATTTTCAGAGGGGTTACGGTGCTCACATACTAAGTGCAAGTCTTGCTGCGCCTGCCCATGTGTGTAGCAAGGTGAAAATAGAGTAAAATTTCACAATTTTCGCCACGTAAATCCTTGCGCTTAATATGTGATACCGATTTGCAACACGGTTCTATGTTAGCTTATGGGAATAAAAATTATGGGCGACTGGTGAAATCTACGCACAGCATTAATATGCGGCGCTGTATATGTGATACCAAAACCACGTAAAAAAAGGATTTTGCGGGCGATGCCGCATATGTAATCTTGCCCTATATATCTTTTTTTATGAACTAAGAATATTTCACTGATTAGATTATAATCACATTGAGACATCGATTGATTCACAAACCATATATATCTATATATGAACTAAGAACCTCCAACCTCATAACACTATTCTGCCTATATATAATTTGATATATTCACACACCCCTAAAGCCATTGAGACATCCCACTTATACTCTTGGGACCAACACACCCACATATCCGCTTTTTAGATGAAAAAATAGAAAACTACCTTAGCTTTTTTTAGCACCCGTTCAAATCCTTTCTTTTGATTAGTTAGTTGAAAGTCAGAGACTGTCTACTTAAAGAGATACTAAACCCAAATGTTTTCTTTCATGGTTCAGATAGAGCATGCAATTTTAAGCAACTTTCTAATTTACTCCTATTATCAATTTTTCTTTGTTCTCTTGCTATCTTTATTTGAAAAAGCAGGCATCTAAGCTAAGAAGTCGGTTCTTTTTTTGTTCAGCGCCCTGGTTATTGCTTGCAGAATACATTTATCCACCAATCAATAAGCGCAACCAAGGAGCTGAACCAAAAATGAAATAAATAAAATAAAGATAGCAACATTTGGGTTTAGTGTCCCTTTAATCTGTACCTAGTGGCACTTATAATTCAGTTCTGACAGTAAGTACCAAACCCTTGTAGAAAGATTGTAGTCCATGTAATTAGCTTTAAAGTATTTTTTCATACAAACGTGTTAGGATTGAAATAAAAAAAAAAAAAACAACTACATTCAAGAAACTTAAAAAGTGTGTGTACTGACCAGACAAAATTGACGCCACCGCTGCAATAATAAAGGAAACAATAACTCCAGGTCCTGCCATTTCTTTAGCTACTAGTCCAGATACTACATACATTCCCGTTCCAACACAGCTTCCCACTCCGAGTGA
Organism: Bombina bombina; assembly: GCF_027579735.1. NCBI lineage: Eukaryota > Metazoa > Chordata > Amphibia > Anura > Bombinatoridae > Bombina > Bombina bombina. Next base: position 368,301,293 of record NC_069502.1, read on the forward strand.
TACCAGATCCACTGTGGTAAGTACCCGGGCAAGCTTGGTTCCATGTGCAGTCGTTCCACCAGTCCCCTCCAACATTGACTCCACAGGTTTCGTGCGTAAAATCCTTGCATTAATCGCATGCAATGTTGCGCCCCATGGAATCCTTCTTGGGTCCAAATATGATAAAACACCACTCATGATTGCACTTTTGTCTTGATAAATCAGGGAGAAAACGCTAGGAGCACACAACACAGCTCACCACAGGCTCTTTAGCATTCGGCTTCAGTTCTGCTTCAGCTGTAAATGGCTGGTAAACCACATGATAAAACATAGATTTGTCCTCGGAGATCTGGATATTTAATCATCTGTGAATGAGAGAGATATAGGGGGAAGAGAGAAAGAGAGATGGGAGGGAGGAGATAGTGGTAGCAACAGAAAGAAAAGAGAAAGAGAGAGAGTAATATTTTATTAGACCAGTGTATTGCTGTATGTTGTGCACATCATTATAGGCTTTACAGGCAAGAAGAACCAAGGTGAACGTTTCTTTGGGGGTTTTTAAAAAAAAAAACAATAAAGATTTTCTATTCATATTCTTTCACTTCTTATTGAAATTGATATATATATATAATAAAATGAAACTAAATATATTTGTATAAGCCAGAAAAAGTCTAAACCTACTCAAAACAAAATTCCTAATCTTTTTATATATGATTTTATAAGGATAAGGCCAGTAACCAAATTTAAGAAAATGAACTAATCTCATATTAATCCATAATTCTATATTAACCAACATGAAATGGGTAATTATTTATGAGTGTGTCACACATATATATATATATATATATATATATATATATATATATATATATATATATATATATATATATATATATATATATAAACAGATCCCCAAGGAAGCATAAGCACAGTCTTACAATGTGTTTCAGCTGCCAGGGTGCACTTTACGAATAAATCCAAACTCCCATCAGAAAAAGGCACTCGCTTGTCTTCAGAAAATATAACATTTTCACCGAATCTTTTTATTGATGAATTGAAATAAATGTTATATTTTATGAAGACCAGCGAGTGCCTTTTTCTAATGGGAGTTTACATATATATATACACCAACACAGAATTAAATACAGTGATTACAAAGAGATATGATGAGAATGGACAAGAAATATATAATGAGAATAGCAACATCTCTATTTTTGCAGATGATTCAAAGTTGTGTAAGGCCATTAGGTCAGGGCAAGAGGCAATTGATTTAAAAGTGTATTTATAAAAATTAGAACAATGTGCAGGTAAATGGGACTAGACTTAACAAAACAGAGCAGGAAAGAGATTTGGGAGTACTTATAGATATCAAGCTAAAGGTGGGTGCACAATGCAGGACAGCGGCTTCTAATGTATGGAGTAAAGTTCTGGAAACTTCTCTAAAAAAGACATTGCAGACTTAAAACAAATTCAGAGAAGGGCCACAAATCTAATAAGGGGAATGAAGATTTTAAGCTATGAGGAGAGGTTAGCCAACTGGGTCTGTTTGCTCTAGAAATAAGGGGCTTGAGAGGTAGCGTGATTACTTTATATAAATATTAATATAAATATATTAATATAAATATTATATTAAATATAATTTAAGGCCCATATACAGAGATGGTGGAAGCTCTGTTTATTCCAAGAAATTTTTTGTGACCAGGCGTGGAACTCATTACCTAAGGAGGTAGTAAATGCCAATACTTTAGATACATTACAAAATGGTTTAGATACATTTTTCACTAGAAACAGAATTCAGGGATATGATTGCTGGTGTTAAATTGGTCACCTTTTAATTGGGATTAATTTAAGATCAACTGAAGCTTTTATTGTAGATACATTAAGATTTGTATAGGTTGAACTCAATAGACTTCTGTCTTTTTTCAACCTCATCTACTGTTATTATGTTACAGAGACTGAGTTTCATTTAAAATGCTTCAGCTTGGGAGCCCTTGTGGTGTAGGTGCAAACCTGCAACAGCAAGTCAAGAAGCAGCAGTCTTAAAGGGACATTATACACTCATTTTTTCTTTGCATAAATGTTTTGCAGATGATCCATTTATATAGCCCATACAGTTTAAAAAAAAAAAAAGTAAAGTTTTGATTATTTTTAAAGAACATTGCTCTGATTTTCAGACTCCGAACCAAGCCCCAAAGTTTTAGGAGAATACTGAGGTATACCTCCTCCAGCTTGCTCCTGTTTGTGTAAAGAGTATTTTCATATGTAGGGGTAGGGGTAGGGGGTGTCTGTTATTTCTCACTTAAAGTGGGTGTTCTAGCTACCTTTTTAACAGAGCTAAACTGGGAGCTTATAAGTAAGTTTTTAAACGGTTTTATACTGGATTTTTATATCAGTATCTGTGCATTTTATTCTTTATAATTGTGTCTGTTACATGCTGTTATATGGAAATTGGTGTATACTGTCCCTTTAAGAAAGCTTCTTCCCAGCCACTACTGGAGTTAATCATCCCTGACAAATGAATCCAAGAGGATTTGACAAGCCATCCGTCTGCAGTTTAGATGAAGCCCAATAGGTTGCAAAGGATGAAATGAGGAGTGAGAGGATGGGATTGTGGAGAACAATATAAAATGGATGGAATGATTGCAGGTTGTCAACTCTGTTCTATAACAAAAACAAAATAATGCAACTTTGGAAGTATACACAGTGCTAATGGTGGTCATCTGTCTTCATCATATTTTATTACATCTCCTCACATTGTGCAGAACAAGGAGGTCCAACTGAAATACATTTCAAAATTGAGCCCTCCCTCCACAATCCTGATTGGTTAATTGCATAGCTAACCAGGGCTGTTTAAAAAAATAGAATACATAGGTTGTGACATTTGATTTTCACCCACCATTTGCCTTATTTGGAGGAGCCAAAATGAGGTTAAGTCTACAGATTACAATTAGGGAAAAGTATGTAGCAGGGTTAGCATTGAGCAGTAAGTAGGGTGCATTTCACATACTGAGGATTAGAAAACCCACAATATTCAGAGCTAAATTACTGAAAAGGGGAAATAATAAATTAAAGTATATTGCAAAGCTTTTTCATTACATATAACTAAACTTTTTATATAAAACCTCAATGTGTTTACTGTTAATTGGTGATATATACTACACATGTAAATCACAAAATAACTATTTCCCTTTATCACTTCCCTAAGTGTGCCTTGGCTATGAGGGTAAGCCTTTATTTTCACCCTTGGGTGATAGGGGTCATAGTACTTGTGTTTAGGAGGGTCTTATAGGAGGTCATAATGGGAGGAATGTTGATTGAGGCTTTGAGCAAGGGGATTCACATGGGGGAGTAATGGATTTTTTATGTGTAAACGCACACTCCCTAGAGAAATCGAAAGTCATATTTCACAACCTAGGTATGATGCAGAATGCTACATATTGCCTGAAACAGTTTTATTACATAAAATGAGTTTGCTTAGAGCAAAAGGCAAAGTCATTTTAGCTAGACCTAATTTGCCAAAATGAAGGGAGGTAAGATAAATGTGCTCACCTAGGTTTTCAAGTTGTTTTGCAAATCAATTACTTTTTAAAACATTTATTTAGTATGTAGTTTTTGTTGTTGCAATTAGTTAATTTTGCCTATATAAAACAAATTAACATACTGTCCCTTTAAAAGGGACAGTCAACTCCAAAAATGTTGTTTAAAAAGATAATTCCTTTATTACCCATTCCCCAGTTTTGAACATTGAATACTTTTTACCTCTGTGATTATCTTGTATCTAAGCCTCTTTTGACAGCCCCTGATTATTTTGCAATTAGTCTCAACCACAACTCCCGGGAGAGAACACAATGTTATCTATATGGCCCACATGAACTAGTAGTCGCCTGTTGTGAAAAACAAATAACAAAGCATGTGATAAGAAGCTATCTGTAGTAGCCTAGAAACAGGCAGCAATTTTGAGGTTTAAAGGTTATAAAGTATATTGATATAACAATGTTGGTTGTGCAAAGCTGGGGAATGGGTAGTAAAAGCATTATCTATCTTTTTAAACAATAACAATTTTGGTGTTGATTGTCCCTTTAAAGTTAGTGCCTGTCTTGGAACTGCTTAAAGGGACAGTCTAGGCCAAAATAAACTTTCATGATTCAGATAGGGCATGTCATTTTAAACAATTTTCCAATTTACTTTTATCACCAATTTTGCTTTGTTCTCTTGATATTCTTAGTTGAAAGCTTAACCTAGGAGGTTCATATGCTAATTTCTTAGACCTTGAAGCCCACCTCTTTCAGATTGCATTTTAACAGTTTTTCACCACTAGAGGGTGTTAGTTCACGTATTTCATATAGATAACACTGTGCTCGTGCACGAGAAGTTATCTGGGAGCAGACACCGATTGGATAGACTGCAAGTCTGTCAAAAGAACTGAAAAAAGGGGCAGTTTGCAGAGGCTTAGATACAAGATAACCACAGAGGTTAAAAGTATATTATTACAACTGTGTTGGTTATGCAAAACTGGGGAATGGGTAATAAAGGGATTATCTATCTTTTAAAACAATAAAAATTCTGGTGTAGACTGTCACTTTAAAGATATAAGGTGAAGTGATAAAAAGGGTTACGAGTTCCTCATTGACAAGTTACAAGAAAATATAACTGGTTTACTGTATTGATGTTAAAATGCATTTTAGCACTTCCTATACAAATTATAGGGAATTTCTCTTTCATTGCTTTCCGTACCAGGTGTTTTTGTTGCTTGTTAGTCAGTTTTGCTATCAGCTGGGCTGCCAGTATCAGTGACAGGATTGAGTTCCTGCCCTGTGTCTGGAGGGACCTGTGAGGATTCATCAGTCTTTAGTGTCTCCAGCTCATTTATCCCCATCCCTCCCATCACACCTGATGCTCGTTTATCTGATCTCCACTCATTTTATTTATAACTCTCTTTTGTTCATTGCTTTCAGTCTTTATCTCCTGCTATTCTGCATGTCCCTCCTCACTGTTGTCTGTCCCCTGAACACCTGCTGTTTGTCCCTCCCCTCCCCTCTGGTTGTGCCTGTCATCGTTTGTCACTCTCTCTAATTTCTGTTTCCTCCCTTTATCCTTAGTTTGTTTGTTTTTTTACCTTTTTTCCCTGCTCTTTTTTGTATACATATATTTTTCAAAAAGCTGTTATCAACAGAGGTACAAAACCACAGGACAGGAACAAAAGCTTTCACAGTTGAAAGATAAAAAGTTAGGAATAACCTAAATTCAAATGATAGAAAAATAAATGATAAAACAATTAATTGATATATCTAATTCTAGAACAGATTCAATTAATTTGGTTCATACGCTATTTCTGCAACTCCAATTACATCTGGTCTAGTGAATTTAGATGCCAGACACTGCTTCACGTATTCAGAAAGAATGCACAAAAAACAGCTACGCGACATTACCGGTATATAATCCGATCCCCACTTGTTGTAAATAGATATTTCAAGACTTTCCCTCCAAACATTACTTAAAGGGACCTAAAATTGTTATTGTTTAAAAAGATAGATAATACTTTTACTACCCATTCCCAAGCTTTGCACAACCAATATTGATATATTCAAATAAAGGAAAACACAATATCTAACCTATCAAACCCCCTTATGCGTAAGCAACTTAAAAAAGGAAAGCCTCTACAACTTTCCAAAAAGAAAATGCATATAATACATCAAAAGTGCGCTAAGAAAGCAACAGCATCAACCAGAATGAAAATATAAAATAATTTATTTATAAACAATTTGAAGAAACTGGGGAATGGGTAATAAAGGGATTATCTATCTTTTAAAACAATAACAATTATATTGTAGACTGTCCCTTTAATACCTTAACATCTAAACACAGAAATATTTTTTTTAAAAAAAGGGCTAGTACCACATATGGAATCAGGGCTATTAAGCAGGACTCTTACTTCACCAAAAAAAATGATTGCATATATTTTAATGCCGCTCAAGTTAAACCAATAGCGCTCTTATTCTTGTGCTCCTACTAAAAGTTGAACTAAAAAGGTAGTGCTCAAGGAAAGCCTCAGGCGCGCAAACATCTGGAGCTCGGATATTGCTATCACTTCATAGACTTTACTTCAAGTCGCCATAACTTTTTTAAGGCTGTTATGTATTGTGCTTGAGCGCAACACATAACTCTTAATTTGTAATATAAGTGATGTTTAGCACGGCTGCAGTTTCCATTAAACGTAAAGGGCACTCTTAAAACGATGTCTCTCTGGTATTTCTTTTTCACCCTGGCCTTCTAATAATAGATTGTTCGCTATTCATAGCACGGGCCCACAATATTGATGGCACTACACTTGTAATCTGGGCCATTTTTAGCAAAAAGATATTACCAAAATAAAGAAAAATGTCACGCTATAGAATAGAAATGGAAAGGTTTTTTTTTTTATTGACAATTGGTTGGTGGGGGGGGAGGGGAAGGGGGGACCTTTATATTACATAAAATAAAATAAAATTGTAAACATGAAAAAAAAAACAAAAAAAAAAACAACATAAAAACGAGATACGGGGCAAATAGCTGCCAGTACTTAAGATGGCGGGATCTAGTGAGGGTTAGAGTACTGTTTGGGAGGGGGATCAGGGAAGTGTGTGGGTAAGGAAGGTTACCTACAACCCAGAAGTGTCAAAAAATAAATATCATCTCTACACTGCATACTGACAAACTCTCTGCCAGTACCTAAGATGGTCTTGAGGAAGGGTTGAATGCTGTCTGGGAAGGATCAGGTAAGGATCAGGCGGTGAGAGTTGTCAGGTTGGAGGGTAATCTCTTCATTGCAGCTAAACTCAACCTTACAAGCTATCTTATTAGCCCCTTCACTACGAGTATTTCTGAAGTGTGTTGCGCAGCTGCAATTAGCGGCCTTTTATTAAAAAAACAAAACAATGGCAAAGTCATGCATGTCTGATATTTCTGAACAAAGGGTATCCCAGAGAAGCCTTTACAACCATTTTTGTTATAACTGCATATGCAGTATGTAAATAATGTCAGTGAGAACCCCACAGTTTGTAAAAAAGTTGACAAACTTTTTAATTAGATCGCATTATGTGTCATGAATTATATCAAAATGTGTCTAGATCAATACCTTGGTTTGTCTAATAAAAAATATATAGTTTTGATAGGTAAATAAAAATAACTATGGCTCAATTTCTCATTAAATGGAGTGATAGCAAAAATGCTAAAATTTCTCTGGTCTTCTGTGCAAGTTTGTCTCTGAAATTCCCAGTCCTTAAGGGATTAAATGAACCTCCATTGGCTCTCTCCCCATCTCCCCTTGCCCATCCAGACAATATTAACACCTACACAGATGACATTTATCTAGCTACGTGTCACTCCTCAGGGATAGTGTCTGTAGAACAGCTCCTTCAAGATATATCTCTTATTGATTTCTTGAAACGGTGTGATAGTAAACTATCACCTAGCTAGTGGATTAAATAAAATGGAAGTTTGTGATTAAACATGTTGGGAAAAAAACTTTTTTATTTTGAAACGGCTAGTAATTAATATTATTTATGTGAAGACATTCCATCTCCCGCTTGCCCCCTTTAGTGAGTGTTTTTTACTAAGATGATGATTGGTCTACTCATCCAATCATTATAGCTGACGCATGACTAATTGAAAAAGAACGTATGATTTCAAAGAGATGTGGCTTGGTGCTATATATATATATATATATATATATATATATATAAAAATATATATAGTTATAGATATATACAGATATATAAAGGAATATATATTTTAAAATATATAAAATACACAGAACATGTTCTCCTATGTGAAGAACATTTGAATGTAAAATATTTACAGTAAATAAGCAGTAAAATACATTATTCAATATTATTATTGAATAAAAATGTTTTTTTTTCAAGGTTTAAGGTATTTAAATAGAAAATAATCCAAAGTGTGTGTGTGTGTATATATACCGTGTATATATATATAAATATATATATATATATATATATATATGTGTGTGTGTATATCTGTTTATATGTGTGTATATACATCTAAATTCATAATTGCACATGTATACACACATACATATATATATATATATATATATATATATATATATCACATTATTCAATATTATTATTGAATAAAAATGATTTTTCAAGGTTTTAGGTATTTAAGTAGAAAATAATCCAAAGTGTGTGTGTGTATATATATATATATATATATATATACACAGTCGTATGCAAAAGTTTAGGCACCCCTGACAATTTCTATGATTTTCATTTATAAATAATTGGGTGTTTGGATCAGCAATTTCATTTTGATCTATCAAATAACTGAAGGACACAGTAATATTTCATTAGTGAAATGAGGTTTATTGGATTAACAGAAAATGTGCAATATGCATCAAAACAAAATTAGACAGGTGCATAAATTTGGGCACCCCAACAGAAATATTGCATCAATATTTAGTAGAGCCTCCTTTAGCAGAAGGAACAGCCTCTAGACGCTTCCTATAGCCTGTTATGAGTGTCTGGATTCTGGATGAAGGTATTTTGGACCATTCCTCCTTGCAAAACATCTCCAGTTCAGTTAGGTTTGATGGTTGCCGAGCATGGACAGCCTGCTTCAAATCACCCCAGAGATTTTCAATTATATTCAGGTTTGGGGACTAGGATGGCCATTCCAGAACATTGTACTTGTTCCTCTGCATAAATGCCAGAGTAGATTTTGAGCAGTGTTTTGGGTCGCTGTCTTGTTGAAATATCCAGCCCCGGCATAATTTCAACATTGTGACTGATTCCTCAACATTATTCTCAAGTATCCGCTGATATTGAGTGGAATCCATGCGACCCTCAACTTTAACAAGATTCCCAGTACCGGCACTGGCCACAGAGCCCCACAGCATGATGGAATATCCACCAAATTTTACTGTGGATAGCAAGTGTTTGTCTTGGAATGCTGTGTTCTTTTGCCGCCATGCATAACGCCCCTTGTTATGTCCAAATAACTCAATCTTTGTTTCATCAGTCCACAGCACCTTCCTCCAAAATGAAGCTGGCATGTCCAAATGTGCGTTTGCATACCTCAAGCGACTCTGTTTGTGTCGTGGCATCACTCTCCCATACAGCTTTTCCTTGTGCAAAGTGTGCTGAATTGTTGAATGATGCATAGTGACACCATCTGCTGCAAGATGATGTTGTCGGTCTTTGGAGGTGGTCTGTGGGCTGTTTTTGACCGTTCTCACCATCCTTTGCCTTTGCCTCTCCGATATTTTACTTGGCCTGACACTTCTGGCCTTAACAAGAACTGTGCCTGTGGTCTTTCATTTCCTCACTATGTTCCTCACAGTGGACACTGACAGCTTAAATCTCTGCAATAGCTTTTAATAGCCTTGCACTAAACCATAATGTTGAACAATCTTTGTTTTCAGGTCATTTGAGAGTTGTTTTGAGGTCCCTATGTTGCCACTCTTCAGAGGAGAGTCAAAGAGAACAGCAACTTGCAATTGGCCACCTTAAATACCTTTTCTCATGATTGGATGCACCTATCTATGACGTTTAAGGCTTAATAGGTTCACTAAACCAATTGTGTAGTTACAGGTATTTAAATCAACAAAATGACAAGGGTGCCCAAATTTATGCACCTGTCTAATTATATTTTGATGCATATTGCACATTTTCTGTGAATCCACTAAAGCTCATTTCACTACTGAAATATTACTGTGTCCTTCAGTTGTTTGATAGATAAAAATAAAATTGCTGATCCAAACACCCAATTATTTATAAATGAAAATCATGGAAATTGTCAGGGGTGCCTAATTTTTTGCATACAACTGTATACATGTATGTGTGTATATCTGTTTATATGTGTGTATATACATCTAAATTCATAAATACACATGTATACACACACACACATATACTATATATATATATATATATATATATATTTATATATTCAGATACACATATTTAGACACACATGGTGCAACTTTTTTAAACCCATTACCCTTTACGAGAGGTCTTCACTTGCGTTAACCTGACCAGCACAAATTTAGACTGCACTCCGAAGTGCACATTTCATTCTAACTTGTAATATGAGCGTACGTTAATGCAGGCTCGATATTGCTATATTGTGTGCGCTAACTTTAAAGTGCCACTTGTAATCTAGGGCTCAATCAGCACCCGTGTTCTGATTCACTTTTTACATTGGAGAAGCAATAATTTCCCTTCAGGTAAGCACATTAGCTGCAACCTATAGAGCCGGTGGGATTACTCTATACACCACTATACTACAGAAAAGGAACCACATACACCACTGTACAAAACTGTAATTGTGCAAATGGAATTAATGCTTCTGATTCTCTCTTTATCTCATCTCATCTATCATGATTCATGCAAAAAAGTTTATGGAAAAAACATTCCCAACGTTACTTCTACTATAAAATGATTTGTTGAAGAGTATACCTAAGCAGACTAAAAAGGATGCCCTTGTCTTGAGTTCTATATGGCAGCAGTGTTTGCAAAAATGTTTGCAAAAAAGTTATGAACTGTTTCAAACACTGATGCCATAAATTTAATGTTGACTTCCTTGTCACACAAATGCTCAGAACTGTAGAGGCCTGGGCTCCTACCTATGAATGTAATGGTCTTGCCTAGATATACACACGTATCTTACGCCATTGGAAAATTCCAAGAGTTTCATCCTTCAGTTATAGCAAAACACTAATGAACAGAACAGAATAGATGGCTATTAAATATTCACATTTAATGCATTATTCTGTATATCTACCTATTTCTGTACCGGGACATTGCAACACTTTTACTACTTTTACTTTCATTACAAGCCATTTAAAAAAACACATTGCTTTTGAGATGAACTGCACCTTGCAAACCACAACTATACTTGAGATGATTTGACAAGAGTATTTAAAAGGATATTAAGCCCAAATATTTTATTTCATGGCTCAGATAGAGCATTCAACTTTAAAGGGACAGTCAACACCAACATTTTTTTTTTTTTTAAAAGATAGATAATCCCTTAATTACCCTTTCCCCAGTTCTGCCTTACCAACACAGTTATAATAATACACATTTTACCTCTGTAATTACCTTGTATCTAAGCCTCTGCAGACTGCCCCCTTATTTCAATTATTTTGACAGACTTGCATTTTAGCCAATCAGTGCTCACAGTAAATTTTAGCCAATCAGTGCTCACAGTAAATTTACGTGAACTAACGCCCTCTAGTGGTCAAAATGCATTTAGCTTAGAGGCGGTCTTCAAGGTCTAAGAAATTAGCATATGAACCTTCTAGGTTTAGCTTTCAACTATGAATACCAAGAGTACAAAGCAAAATCGATGATAAAAGTAAGTTGGAAAGTTTTTTAAAATTACATACTCTATCTGAATCATGGAAGTTTTTTTTGGACTTGACTGTCCCTTTAAGCAACTTTCTAATTTACTCCTATAATCAATTTTTCTTTGTTCTCTTGGTATCTTTATTTGAAAAAAGCAGGAAAGTAGCTTAGGAGCCTGCCCATTTTATGGTCAGCACCTGGGTAGCGCTTGCTGTTTGGTGTATACACTTAGGCCTCTAGTTATCAAGCTGTCTACTTACTTGCATTCGCCGGCCCAATACGCTCGCCTAAGCTCGCCTTAAATCGCAGCCGCAGACCTGAATACATTTGCCAAAGTTATCAAGAAAGCTGTCAAGAAGCCGCGCACCAAGTATGGAGCGATGAGCAGCAGACTGTTGTTAACTGACAGTCATCGATCTCGCTGCTCATCGGCTTCTTCACAGCTTTCTTGCTAGCCTGTCACTAAGCACCCACACTATACTATACAGTTTTTCCCCCTAAACCGCCGCTCCCGGAGCCCCCACACCTAAATAAACTTATTACCCCCTAAACCGCCGCTCCCGGATCCCACCGCAACTATAATAAATATATTAACCCCTAAACCGCCGCTCCCGGACCCCGCCGCCACCTACATTATACCTATTAACCCCTAATCTGCCGCCCCCTACACCGCCGCCACCTACATAAAGTTATTAACCCATATCCTGCCGATCCCGGACCCCGCCGCAAATAAATTAATTGTTTAACCCCTAAACCACCGCACCCGGAGCCCTCTGCCACCTACATTACATTTATTAACCCCTATCCTGCCCCCCCTACACCGCCGCCACCTACAGTACATTGATTAACCCCTAATCTACCCCCCTACACTGCCGCCACTATATTAAATGAATTGACCCCAAAACCTAAGTCTAACCCTAACCCTAACACCCCCTAACTTAAATATTATTTAAATTAATCTAAATAAATATTCCTATCATTAAATAAATTAATCCTATTTAAAACTAAATACTTACCTATAAAATAAACCCTAAAATAGCTACAATATAATTAATAATTACATTGTAGCTATTTTAGGGTTTATTTTTATTTTACAGGCAACTTTGTATTTATTTTAACTAGGCACAATAGCTATTAAATAGTTAATAACTATTTAATAGCTACCTAGTTAAAATAATTACAAAATTACCTGTAAAATAATCCTAACCTAAGTTACAAATACACCTAACACTAAACTATCAATAAATTAATTAAATTAATAAACTACAATGATCTAAAATAAAATACAATTAAATAAACTAAACTATATTACAAAAAAAACAAACACTAAATTACAAAAAATAAAAAAATATTACAAGAATTTTAATCTAATTACACCTAATCTAAGCCCCCTAATAAAATAAAAAAGCCCCCAAAAATAATAAAATATCCTACCCTAAACTAAATTACTAAAGTAATCAGCTCTTTTACCAGACCTTAAAAGGGCTTTTTGCGGGGCATTGCCCCAAAGTAATCAGCTCTTTTACCTGTAAAAAAAAAAGCAATACAATACCCCCCCGACATTACAACCCACCACCCACACACCCCTACTCTAAACCCCACCCGATCCCCCCTTAAATAAACCTAACACTACCCCATTGAAGATCACCCTACCTTGAGCCTTCTTCACCCAACCGGGCCGAGCTCTTCATCCGATGCGGGCACAAGTGGTCCTCCAGCCGCTCATCGCCGGAAGGATGAAGATAGAAGATGCCGCTTGGATGAAAATGTCTGCCGGTCCGGATGTCCTCTTCTGCCCGGATAGAATGAAGACTTCTGCCCGGCTGGAGCACCACTTGTGCTCGCATCGGATGAAGAGTTCGGCACGGTTGGGTGAAGACGGCTCAAGGTAGGGTGATCTTCAATGGGATAGTGTTAGGTTTATTTAAGGGGGGATCGGGTGGGTTTTAGAGTAGGGGTGTGTGGGTGGTGGGTTGTAATGTTGGGGGGGCATTGTATATGCTTTTTTTTACAGGTAAAAGAGCTGATTACTTTGGGGCAATGCCCCGCAAAAAGCCCTTTTAAGGGCTGGTAAAAGAGCTGATTACTTTTGTAATTTAGTTTAGGGTAGGGAATTTTATTATTTTGGGGGGCTTTTTTATTTTATTAGAGGGCTTAGATTAGGTGTAATTAGATTAAAATTCTTGTAATATTTTTTTATTTTTTGTAATTTAGTGTTTGTTTGTTTTTGTTATATAGTTTAGTTTATTTAATTGTATTTTATTTTAGACCATTGTAGTTTATTTATTTATTTATTTATTTATTTTTATTTATTTGATAGTGTAGTGTATTTGTAACTTAGGTTAGGATTTATTTTACAGGTAATTCTGTAATTATTTTATCTAGGTAGTTATTAAATAGTTAATAATTATTTAATAACTATTGTACCTAGTTAAAATAAATACAAACTTGCCTGTAAAATAAAAATAAACCCTAAGCTAGCTACAATGTAACTATTAGTTATATTGTAGCTAGCTTAGGGTTTATTTTACAGGTAAGTATTTATTTTTAAATATGATTAATTTAATTATAGGAATATTTATTTAGATTAATTTAAATAATATTTAAGTTAGGGGATGTTAAGGTTAGGGTTAGACTTAGGTTTTGGGGTTAATTCATTTAATATAGTGGCAGCGGTGTAGGGGGCGGCAGATTAGGGGTTAATAAGTATAATGTAGGTGGCAGTGGGGTCCGGGAGCGGTGGTTTAGGGGTTAGAATATTTATTATAGTTGCGGCGGGGTCCGGGAGCGGCGGTTTAGGGGTTAATAAGTTTATTATAGTGGCAGCGGGGTCCGGAAGCGGCAGTTTAGGGGTTATTAAGTTTATTATAGTGGCGACGGGGTCCGGGAGCGACGGTTTAGGGGGTAATAAGTTTATTTAGGTGTGGCGGGGTCCGGGGGGCAGAATAGGGGTGTTTAGACTCGGGGTACATGTTAGGGTGTTAGGTGCAGACACTTCCCATAGGAATCAATGGGATATCGGGCAGCAACGAACATGAGCTCTCGCTGCTGTCAGACTCCCATTGATTCCTATGGGATCCGCCGCCTCCAGGGCGGCGGATTGAAAACCAGGTACGCTGGCCCGGAATAGTGGCGAGCGTACCTGGTAGGTATTTGATAACTACCAAAAGTAGTCAGATTGTGCCAAACTTGCGTTCGGAACATCTGGAGTGACGTAACCATTGATCTGTGTCGGACAGAGTCCGTCGGATCGCATGTTACGTCACTAGATTCTACTTTTGCCGGGCTGTAGGGCTTGATAACTACGGCGAATCAGCCTCGCCACAAATACGCTGCGGAATTCCAGCGTATTTGCAGTTGACGGCTTGATATCTAGAGGCCTTAGCCTCCAATCAGCAAGTGCTACCCAGATGATGAGAACAAATAAAGATACCAAGAGAACGAAGAAAAATTGATAATAGAAGTAATTTAGAAAGTTGCTTAAAATTACACGCTCTGTCTGAATCATGAAAGAAAATATTTGGGTTTAATATCCATTTAATGATCAGAAAATGCTTTTTGGGCAGTTTTAGCATGAATTTTTTATTTTTTCATCAACCTCGACCTTTTAAATCCCATTTGGTCATACTTTAAATTGCATATCTTGGCTGTATGTGCCGCTTTTATTCAGTGTTCAAAGTGTTTTCTGTTGCCTGCACAGTTTAAATAATAACAAACATGTTCTGATTTGGTAAAAGTTTAAAATCCAGCTGAAATCACACTTTTCATATAAAACTTGTACACAAGTTAACATACTGACCAGAATTATCATTGATTATTTAGTATGAAATTACCAAGAATTATAGCAAATTGTTAATTGCACATGCCATTTATTGATATTACTGAGTATGTAATTTTTTTTACATTGAAACACATTAGCTAGCCATCATCAATATTAAAATTATATAGCATTGGCCAGGTATATTTTTGTTTTTAAATATATACTGTATATCTACATATGTTTAAATGACTATATATATGTGTGTGTGTGTGTGTGTGTGTGTGAAGAATGATGCTATTTGAACTATTTCTATTAAAAACTAACAAATAAACAAACAAAAATATTCACTTTGTCTGGGCTTTAGCCCCGTTAGGACGGCATGGAACGTCCTACCTTATATGGTGTCCTGCAGCCTCCCCCTATACGCAAGCAAGAATCTGACTGAGGGCATGCCTAGCAGCGTATGCAGTCCCCTATGATCCAATCCCGGCCTTGAAATCACGTGATCCAATCAACAATCGTGTGATTTCATTCATTCCGATCTAAGCACTTGCACCCCAGCATGAAGGGGTTAAAGGGATATGGTATATGATAAGGTGTTTGACTGGGAAGGTCTCAAAGTGTATATAGATATATATGTGTGTTTGTATATATTTTTATGTGTGTCTGTCTGTATATATATGTATGTATGTGTGCATATTCATATGTACACATATCAACAGACATGAACACATATATACATACATACAAATAAATAAATAACTATATAAACATATAATTTTTCATTGTAATGTGTTTTGTTATATTATTATTCAAGCCCTTTACTTAAGGTCTCAGGTTGTTATAACTTATTAGCAATATGTGTTGTGTTCGAGTTCAACACATAACTTTCAACTTGTAATATGAACGCTGTTAAGCGTGGCTGCGCTATCCATTGAAAGTATAGGGTGCGCTAAAGAGATATCAGCTGTGCTTAAAGGGACACTGAACCCAATTTTTTTCTTTTGTGATTTAGATAGAGCATGACATTTTAAGCAACTTTCTAATTTAATCCTATTATCAAATTTTCTTTATTCTCTTGGTATCTTTATTTGAAATGCAAGAATGTAAGTTAGGTGCCGGCCCACTTTTTGGTGAACAACCTGGGTTGTCCTTGCTGATTGGTGGATAAATTCATCCACCAATAAAAAAGTGCTGTCCAGAGTTCTGAACCAAGAAAAAAACTTAGATGACTTCTTTTTCAAATAAAGATAGCAAGAAAAATTGATAATAGGAGTAAATTAGAAAATTGCTTAAAATTGCATGCTCTATCTGAATCACGAAAGAAAAAAATTGGGTTCAGTGTCCCTTTAACATTCTCTGATAATTCTGTTTTACCATGGACATGTAATACCAGATAGTGCTCTAATCTTAGCGTGGTCCTGCTGTGTCTGAACTTAAAGGGACAGTCTACTCCAAAAATTGTATCCCTTTATTACCCCTTCCCCAGTTTTGCATAACAAGCACGGTTATTTTAAAGGGACATGAAATCCCAAAATTTTCTTTTATGATTTAGGTTGATCATACAAATTTAAACAACTTTCCAGTTACTTCTATTATCAAATTTGCTTCATTTTCATGGTATCATTTGTTGAAGGATCAGCAATGCACTACTGGATTGTAATTGAACACATGGGTGAGCCAATGACAATCAGTATATACTTTATATGCAGCCACCAATCAGCTGCTAGAACCTAGGTTGCTGCTCCTGAGCTTACCTAGATAAACATTTCATCAAAGAATAACAAGAGAAACAAGCAAATTAAATAATAAAAGTAAGTTGGAAAGTTGTTTAAATTGTATGCTCTATCTGAATCATGAATGTCTAATTATGACTTTACTGTCCCTTTAATATACTTTTTACCTCTGTGTTTTCCTTGTATCTAAGCCTCTGCAGACTTGCATTTTAGCACAATGTTATCAATATAGCCCATGAGAACTAGCGCTGTCTAGCTCTGAAAAACTGTCTAAATGCACTGAGATAAGAGGCAGCCTTCAAGGGCTTAAAAATTAGCATATGAGCCTACCTAGGTTTAGCTTTCAACAAAGAATACCAAGAGAACAAACGCAAATTTGATGATTAAAGTAAATTCGAAAGTTGTTTAAAATTGCATGCCCTATCTGCATCATGAAAGTTTAATTTTGACTAGACTGTCCCTTTAACTAACCAATCAACATATTACTGCATTTGCTTTAAAGGATGAGTCTTGTTTGATTAGTTTTCTTTGCAAGATATAAACTTGTCGTGGTATATAGCTTGTTAGTTACTGGGAGTTTATTTGTAGTTCTAGTCAAGTATTCTGTGTGACTTCAACTCTTCTCTGTATTATGAGTCATGATAATAGTGCTCTGCATGGTCTGAATTTTATATTATTTTTTTCATTTTACAAGTAAAAGATTTAAAATCAGCAGAGGGCCCATATGTAAAATGAAAATAAAATAAAGAAGAGTCTCTATCTGACAAAATAATGGCCAAACAGATTTATGACCTTGTTTTAAGGGAATGAAAACATTTTTTTT
This sequence comes from Bombina bombina, assembly GCF_027579735.1. Lineage (NCBI taxonomy): Eukaryota > Metazoa > Chordata > Amphibia > Anura > Bombinatoridae > Bombina > Bombina bombina. Next base: position 368,318,933 of record NC_069502.1, read on the forward strand.
TTGTAACTGGCAAATAGGATATTGATTTATCATAAGAAAAAGTCATGTTGGTAATTTGTAGTCTTGCAGCATTAGCCTGGCACTTTGCCTGTTGGTATCGTGTCTAGATTAAAGGAATCTTAGTGGATAGATTGCATACTTACCAAATTAAAGCATCAAGCTTTTCATTTATATTATGTCCTGAAGAATATACTGATTAACGTGAACCTGACAGATGCACTTAAGGGTTGCTTTTTAACCCCTTAATGACCACAGCACTTTTCTGTCCGTTTGGGACCAAGGCTATTTTTACATTTCTGCGGTGTTTGTGTTTAGCTGTAATTATCCTGTTACTCATTTACTGTACCCACGCATATTATATACCGTTTTTCTCGCCATTAAATGGGCTTTCTAAAGATACCGTTATTTTCATCATATCTTATAATTTACCATAAAAAAATTATAAAATATGAGGAAAAAATGGAAAAAAAAACGCAGTTTTTCTAACTTTGACCCCCAAAATCTGTTACACATCTACAACCACCAAAAAACACCCATGCTAAATAGTTTCTAAATTTTGTCCTGAGTTTAGAAATACCCAATGTTTACATGTTCTTTGCTTTTTTTGCAAGTTATAGGGCAATAAATACAAGTAGCACTTTGCTATTTCCAAACCACTTTTTTTCAAAATTAGCGCTAGTTACATTGGAACCCTGATATCTGTCTGGAATCCCTGAATATCCCTTGACATGTATATATTTTTTTTAGAAGACATCCCAAAGTATTGATCTAGGCCCATTTTGGTATATTTCATGCCACCATTTCACTACAAAATGCGATCAAATACAAAAAAATGTTCACTTTTTCACAAATGTTTTCACAAACTTTAGGTTTCTCATTGAAATTATTTACAAACAACTTGTGCAATTATGGCATACATGGTTGTAAATGTTTCTCTGGGATCCCCTTTGTTCAAAAATAGCAGACATATATGGCTTTGGCATCGCTTTTTGGTATTTAGAAGGCCGCTAAATGCCGCTGCGCACCACACGTGTATTATGCCCAGCAGTGAAGGGGTTAATTAGGGAGCATGTAGGGAGCTTGTAGTTTTAATTTTAGCTTTAGTGTAGTGTAGTAGACAACCCAAAGTATTGATCTAGGCCCATTTTGGTATATTTCATGCTACCATTTCACCGCCAAATGCGAACAAATAAAAATAAAACGTAAAATTATTTACAAACAGCTTGTGCAATTATGGCATAAATGGTTGTAAAAGCTTCTCTGGGATCCCCTTTGTTCAGAAATAGCAGACATATATGGCTTTGGCTTTGCTTTTTGGTAATTAGAAGGCAGCTAAATGCTGCTGCGCACCATACGTGTATAATGCCCAGCAGTGAAGGGGTTAATTAGGGAGCTTTTAGGGAGCTTGCAGGGTTAATTTTAGCTTTAGTGTAGGTATCAACCTCCCACATGACACATCACACCCCCAGATCCCTCCCAAACAGCTCTCTTCCCTCCCCCACCCCACAATTGTCCCCGCCATCTTAAGTACTGGCAGTAAGTCTGCCAGTACTAAAATAAGAGGTTTTTTTGGTTTTTTTTAAAAAAAAATAATAATTCTGTTCTGTAGTATCCTCCCTTAGCCCCCAACCTCCCTGATCCCCCCCAAACTGCTCTCTAACCCCCCTCTCTCTGCCTTATTGCGCCATATTGGGTACTGGCAGCTGTCTGCCAGTGCCGAGTTTGAAATCAAATATGGTTTTTTTTTATTTATTTTTAAAAAAATACTATTTTCTGTAGTGTAGCTGCCCTCCCTCAACCCCCAACCCCCCAACCCCTGCCAGATCGCTCAAAATTTTTTAAATGCCCACCCTCACTCCCACCGAGTAAAACCTTGTGCTCCCACCGAGTACCATTATTGTTCCATAGTGTAGGGTTCCCACCCGCGCGCGCGCGCCTCCGCTCCCGTGCACGCGCGCACCCGCTCCAGTTCACACCCGCACTCGATCCCGCCCCCCTTCCCACCGATGGCCGCCCACCCGCCTCCCTGGGTAAGCTCCCACCCACCAACGAACATGGCCATCAATGGCCGATGCAGAGAGGGCCACAGGGTGGCTCTCTCTGCATCGGACGGCTAAAAAATGTTATAGCAGGATGCCTCAATATCGAGGCATCACTGCTATAACATGAAAGCAGTTGGAAGTGATCAGGATCGCTTCCACTGCTTTCAAAGACCAACGACGTATGGGGTACGTCCTTGGTCGTTAACTGCATTTTTTTGCAGGACGTACCCCATACGTCGTTGGTCGTTAAGGGGTTAAACCGAATGCCTTAAAATTCATTATTGTGCTGCATTTTATTTCTAATCAATAGAACAGAAATGTCATATTAGCGGTAGGTGAGCCAAACTTTCAGCTAGATTACGAGTTTTGCGTTATGAGTGAAAAAGCATTGTTATGCTTCATAACGCTGCTTTTTCCCTAACGCTGCTATATATATATGTCTTGTAGGTATACGTGTACAGCACACCTTTTTGGCCGTCACGCAACGTCAGTACCGTACTTTTAAAAATGGCCCTTTCCAATGGGACTTCCATAGCGCCAGTATTACGAGTTTGCCTGGGAGGCCAAAAAAGTGAGCGGAACACCCTATACTGACAAGATCCGTACCGCCATTTAAAGTCAGTAGTTTTGAGTTTTACTTTACAAAGCTGTACCATAAAACTCATAACTTAAGTGTTAAAAAGTACACTAACACCCATAAACTACCTATTAATCCCTAAACCGAGGCCCTCCCGCATCGCAAACACTATAATACATTTATTGACCCCTAATCTGCCGCTCCGGACATCGCTGCCACTATTAAAATTTATCGTCGCCACTATAATAAACCTAATAACCCCTAAACCCGCCCTCCTGCATCGCAAACACTATTTAAAGATAGTGTTAATAGCCCTATCAAAATAAAAAAGCCCCCCCAAAATAAAAAAAAACCCTAGCCTACACTAAACTGCCAATGGCCCCTAAAATGGCCTTTTGTGGGGTATTGCCCCAAAGAAATCAGCTCTTTTACCTGTAAAAAAAAAATACAAACTCCCCCCAACAGTAAAACCCACACCCACACAACCAAATAAATAAATAAACCTAAGCCAACCATAGCCCTGAAAAGGACATTTGGATGGGCATTGCCCTTAAAAGGGCATTTAGCTCTTTTATTTTGCCCAAACCCTAAGCTAAAAATAAAACCCACCCAATAAACCCTTAAAAAAACACTAACACTATTCCAATCAGCCAATAGAATGCAAGCTCAATCCTATTAGCTAATTGAATCAGCCAATAGGATGAAAGCTCAATCCTATTGGCTGATTGCAACAGCCAATAGGATTTTATCACCTTTAATTCCTATTGGCTGATGCTCCGCGCCGTATGGATGAAGATAAAAGATGCTGTTTGAATGAAGACTTCTGCCCGCTTGGATGAAGACTTCTGTCGGCTTCGATGAAGACTTCTGCCCACTTGAATGAAGACTTCTTCCACCTGGATGAGGATGGATGTCCGGTGTTTGAAAACTGTAAGTGGATCGTCGGGGGTTAGTGTTAGGTTTTTTTAAGGGTTTATTGGGTGGGTTTTATTTTTAGAGAGAAGACAGAAAAATGCAACTGCATAGCAATTGCAAAGTATGTACATGAGTAGCACTCAACATCATCAAAAAATAGGAGCCATAAGATGCTACAATAGGAGACCATCCAACTGAAGAGTGGGATGATAAAACTTAACTTTTAATAAATAATGATTAAAACATATGTGAAATAAAAACCACAGTATGATAAACCGAGTGGATAGCTGGTACAGGTAGAGAACCAGTGGATATATATCTCTGGGAATACCCTTTAGTGATGACCGAGCAAGGACCTAAACTGAGTAATACTAATACTGAACGTCCAGTTGTAGGCTAGAGCAGTGAGGGGGGCCACTAGATGGCCTGAAAAGTACTAATGGTATAGTAAAAAGATGCCAGGGAATAGAAGTTCACCCCCACCTTTGACAAAGCCAAAAGGCGAAACATGTCAGGGCAAACGGGGACTTTTTTTTAAAAAAAAAAACAGTAGTATAAATGAGTGTGATCTGGTATTAACTTGATTAATCTTACTAAGGACCTAAACGCTTATAAGACTGGTTGATAATTTACGCTACATACTTAGCATACATAGCCTTACAAACTGTATTAAGTTAAAGAATACTTTCAGCAGTTTTGTTATTACTATCCTATCTGGGGTGTGCTTAAAACAACCTTAGTTACTGTACGTTTTGTATACACTATTTAATCCAATTGGAGAAACCTATCAGTTCAGCCAGCAGTTACAAACTTGCACCATAGCAGCATTGTGCTTCACCTGTGAGAACCCCTAGCTATTTCTGGGCTTCTATTCCAGACGGTGGGAGGTATTTAAGAATGGATTACATTGGCATCTATCACCCTAATACGAAGCACACTTGTATCCAGTACTTAATCCTACCTCAGCCTGTTTGTATTACTATCTTACTTTAGATATTAACATCGTAGGTGTTGGCAAATTTTATTATTAGTTGTACCCTAACGTGAAACATAACTAATTGATCAATACCAGTTTTCTCTGCCCAAATATATTGAAAGTAACAACTCCATCGTTGTCCATTATTGTCCCAAGTTACAAACACGTACTATAGCAGCAATGTGCTTTACCTGCGAGAACCCCCTGCCATTCCGGGGCTTCTCCTACAGACGGTGGGAGGTACTTAATAGTGGGTCTTATTGGTATTTATTATTAGTATTATACAAAGTATACTAGTATCCATTACTTAATCCCACCTCTGCCCACTTATATTACTACCTTATTTCGGACAATAACACTGTAGTTTTTCGCATCTTTTAAAATTTGAACACTGGAAGGAATATAGCCAAATTGATCGATACCAGGTTTCACAGCCTAATACATTGTAAGTAAGAACTTTGGGGTTGCCTAACATCGTTAGAAGTATTACTTACTGCAGGAGGGCTGATTTGGCAACTACCAATACTAATAGAACAATTAGCCCAAATAAACTTTGGTACAAGGTCTGATTAGGCACAGGGTGCTAATTACTCATCTGTGGAGAATATTAATATTCTATCCACAAGAACATACCTACACGTTACTCAATTATATCACACCTCTTCTCTGTAATTATTGGATATAAGATACAGGTACTGTTATTGCCGGTACCGCAAGTGATGGCTCAATCACAGATGTCATTAGGCCCATGTTTCAACATTTACAGCCACTTGGTACTCACCGTACAATCTAATATAAGATAACGCTGCTCACAATCAGCAGTGAAATAACACAGGCCTGTTGCCTAAGTATATGCATTAACAGTAATATGTGTATGACAGATACATACCATATAATTATTTTTTATTCACTATACAGTTTTTTTCTGGTGAGTGAACATCTATTCCCTGGCATCTTTCTACTATACCATTAGTACTTTTCAGGCCATCTAGTGGCCCCCCTCACTGCTCTAGCCTACAACTGGACGTCCAGTATTAGTATTACTCAGTTTAGGTCCTTGCTCGGTCATCACTTATGGATATTCTACCTTATTCCCAGAGATATATATCCACTGGGTCTCTACCCGTACCAGCTATCCACTCAGTTTATCACACTGTGGTTTTTACTTCATATGTTTTAATCATTATTTATTAAAAGTTAAGTTTTATCATTCCACTCTTCAGTTGGATGGTCTCCTATTGTAGCATCCTATGGCTCCTATTTTTTGGTGATGTTGAGTGCTACTCATGTACATACTTTGCAATTGCTATGTAGTTGCATTTTTCTGTTTGCTCCCTCTATATGTACAGCACTGCAGTCCCCCAAGTACACATTACTTTATTCCTTTTCCCCTACATTCTAAGGGGTATAAAATATTGGGTTATTGGGACACATCCCCTGTAGTGCCATAGTTATTCTTTCTTGTCCTCCAAGGGTTTTATTTTTAGCTTTGGGTTTGGGCACCGTAAAAGAGCTAAATGCCCTCTTAAGGGCAATGCCCATCCAAATGCCCTTTTCAGGGCAATGGTTAGCTTAGGTTTATTTAGATATAATTTTATTTGGGGGTTTGGTTGTGTGGGTGGTGGGTTTTACTGTTGGGGGGTGTTTGTATTTTTTTTACAGGTAAAAGAGCTGATTTCTTTGGTGCAATGCCCCACAAAAGGCCCTTTAAGGGCCATTGGCAGTTTAGTGTAGGCTAGGTTTTTTTTTTTATTTTGGAGGGGGCTTTTTTATTTTGATAGGGCTATTAGATTAGGAGTAATTTGTTTCTATTTATGATAATTTCGTTTTTTATTTTGTGTAATTTAGTGTTTATTTTTTTGTAATTTAGATAATTGTATTTTATTAATTTAATTTATTTTATTGTAATGTTAGGTTTTAGTGTAAGGCAGGTTAGGTTTTATTTGACAGGTACGTTTGTATTTATTTTTCTAGGTAGCTAGTAAATAGTTAATAACTAGTCTAACTAGTTAAAATAAATACAAACTTACCTGTGAAATAAAAATAAAACCTAAGATAGCTACAATATTATAACTATAATTTATTTTGTAGCTAGCTTAGGTTTTATTTTATAGGTAGGAATTATTTAGGTAATAATTGTAAGGTTTATTTAGATTTATTTTAATTATATTTAAGTTAGGGGGTGTTAGGGTTACGTTAGGGTTAGGTTTAGGAGTTAATATATTTATGTAGTGTTAGTGATGTGGGAGGCCAGAGGTTTAGGGGTTAATAACTTTAGTATAGTGGCGGCGACATTGGGGGCGGCAGATTAGGGGCTAATAAGTGTAGGTAGGTGGCGGCGATGTTAGGGCCAGCAGATTATGGGTTAATACATTTATGAAGGTGGCGGCGGTGTTGGGGGAGGCAGATTAGGGGTTAATAACATTATGTAGGTTGCGGCAATGTCGGGGGGCGGTAGCAGATTAGGGGTGTTTAGACGTGTTTTTTATGTTAGGGTGTTAGGTTTAAACATAACTTTTTCTTTCCCCAATAGACATCAATGGGGCGGCGTTACAGAGCTTTTGTTTCCGCGATCGCAGGTGTTAGGCATTTTTTTTGCCGGCTCTCCCCATTGATATCTATGGGGAAATCATGCATGAGCACGTCAAAGCAGTGCTTGTATTTAGGTGAGGTATGGAGCTCAACGTCACCATATCGCCCGCGCAAGCCAAGTTTTTTAAAACCTGTAATAGCAGCGCTTTTGTGGTGGTCATTAATTTCCCTATAGCGCTCAAAACTCGTAAACTAGCTGCTTGTTAGGAATAATGTCTTCATTGTTTATGAAATATGCCACCCTCCAGTTAAAAAAAAATCTTGTATTATGGGGTGTCTGGTGGGAGAGATAAATAAGTGTCCACAGAGGCACAATGTATGGGCTGGATTAATAAAAATGTTGTAAGTATCCATTAGTTTCCCTTCAAATTGAACCAATGGAACAAGGGGATGTGGTTAGCATCTGAGGTCACAAGGCCTACCCTGAAGACCAAAAGCACTACACAGCAAGTTCACCACCCTGCTAATATGGCGCATAACTGACACCAATTAACTTGTAATAGATAAAAGCAGGTGTTAAAAATGTATAAGAAAAATAGAAGTCATACAAAATATTTAGGAGCAAGACATACAATTTTTAGGGACTTTGTCATTATTTTATATAGGGATTGATGTTGAAGTTATAGATTTAGAAAGGTTGATTTTTTTTTTTTAAAACAAGCTTTATTGTTTGAAAACGTACAGTACATTTAGGGCATAAACTGACATACAATCAATACAACATTTGATATTTGTATTTGTGCAGTCCATGTCCCCAAAGTTCTTGATATTTGCGTCATGTTATAGTCAAAACAGTTTGATGAAGCGGTGGGGAACAAAGTCCCACCTGTCTGAGCTTGTTTTACAATATTTTACATTTTTAGAACAGAAGAATAATGACATTGAAAGTACCGAGGAAGGAGAGTAAGGACAGGGAATAAAAAAAAAAAAAAAAAAAAAGAGGGGTGTAGGGGAGGGGGATGGGTAATTCACTGTTAAACTCCTGGTTGGAGCCAGGTTATCGTGCATGGTTATTAATCTAGGGGCCCCTACGGTCCTACCATCCCATGTCAGCTGAATGAGTTCCTGTGTCATGATTTTGCCTACGCTGCGGTAATGAAATCGCTCAAGCCGGAGAAAATCTCCAACCTTTGCTGGTGGGTGTCTGTAGCGCCTTCCAGTATTTGGGTATTAGCCCCTTGGCTGCACTGAGCATCAGAAGCAGCAGTTGAAAGTTTGCTTCTCCACCCACCCTGGGAAGATCGTGATACAAGAGGTGACTTGGGTGAGGTGTGATATTGATTTTCAAAACTCTGCCCATGTCCCTCAGTACGTCGCTCCAAAATGGTCGAATATGGGGACATGACCACCAAACATGAAGTAGAGTGCCTTCTTCCCCGCAGCCCCTCCAGCACCCCCCACCAGTGTTTGTATATATTTTCCTAAGTCTCTGAGGGGTCAAGACCAGCGGCTCAGGAACTTGTAGTGAATTTCCTGGATTCTGGCTGAAACCGATGCTTTCTTGTTTTTCATGAATATTTTATACCAGTCATCTAACTCTATGGTTAACCCGAGCTCTCTATGCCAGACGTGAACGTACGATGGTAGGCCTGAGTCTCCCTCTGTGAGAAGTAATCTATAGAGTTGTGAGATTAGGTGTCTTGGGGGGTGTTGTGACACACATAGGCTTTCAAAAGGTGTTTTTTGTCTACTGAAGTGTGATTTGTTTCTATGTGTTGAGTAGAAATGTGTGAGCTGTGCCACGCTGAACCATGATGTGAAAGTCAGGCTGTCCCACTCCACGAGTTCGGTCTGGGTCTTGATTGTCCCCTGCTGCAAAGTATGTGTAATTGTGTTGTCTATTAATGGGTGGGAGCAGGTCCCTTGCATCAGTCCGATGTCTGGGTTTTCTCTTACGGGAGTGAGAGGCGAGCTGGGAGTGGAAATAAAGGATTCCACTCGGATTATCTTATCCCACTCTGTGAAGACTTCCCGCAAGAGTGGGTAGTGGTCCAGCAAGTCCGGGCGACGCGACTGTGTCACCCAAGCCAATGCGCCAACGTTACCCCTGTGGAGTATCTCGCAATCTAACTGTGTCCACGCTTTGTTCTTAGAATTATGACACCATTCTACCAACCTTTGTAGATTAATAGCTCTCCTATAAGTTTCAAGATGGGGTACTCCCACTCTGCCCCGCTCCCTGGGAAGATATAGTTTTTGCGACAGACTCTGGGTTTAATTCTGCCCCAAATGTATGCTTCTATGGTCATTTGGATTTGATGCAACAGGTAGGAGGCCATAAAAATGGGGATAGTTTGTAGAACGTATAAGACTCATGGAAGGATGTTCATCTTAACAACATTTATGCGGCCAAGCCATGAAATATTTTTGTTTTTCCAAACAGAAAGTTTGTTTATTATCTTGTCCCTTATTGATCTATAATTGATATCTACTAAGTCCCTTATCTGTGGCGTGAGGATGATGCCTAAATATTTAATAGAGGATGTTGCTACTTTGATTGGGCAATTTTCTTTGAGTCTGTAAAAATTGTTGCTGGGTTCCGTTATGTTTAAAATCTCTGGTTTAAGAGGAAGTTCGATACCGCCCTGTATTCGGTAAACTCTACCATAGCTGCTTGAAGTGATGGGGTCGTATCGGATATTGTTAGTAAGATATCATCTGCGTACATCGCAATCTTGTGTTCTGTGTTTCCCACACTAATGCCCATGATATTTTGATTGGCACAAATTCTGCAGGCCAGCGTTTCGATAGTAAGGGCAAATAGCAGTGGGGGGCAGCCCTGTCTCGTACCGTTTTTTATTAGAAATGTGACAGAAAGGGTACTGTTAACTCGCACCCTAGCATTCGGTGCGGAATACAGTGAAAATACGCTGTTTATAAATTTGGGTCCAAAGCTGAATTTAATCAAAGTGTGGCGTATAAATGGCCAACTCACCCGATCAAGCGCCTTTTCTGCATCTGTTGATACTAAAGACATAGGGATGGCATTCTTGTTAGCATGTGTGATGAGTTGCAGAACTTTTAAGGTATTATCTCGGGCTTCCCGAGCAGGGATAAACCCAACCTGGTCTGTGGAGATTAAGTGGGGTAGGAACTTGTTAAAACTGTTGGCGAGAATCTTGGCTAATATTTTAACATCCAAATTTAATAGGGATATGGGGTGGTAGTTCTCCGGTCTGTCAGTGGGCTTGCCTGCTTTAGGTATTACAGCGATGTGCGCTTCGAGCATAGTGCTGGGGAGGGAGGGGGAGTCTGTCAACTGGTTGAGTATGGTTAATAAGTGTGGTGTTAGTATATCCAAGAATGCTTTGTAATATTTGAGACCAAACCCATCAGGGCCTGGGCTCTTACCAGACGGCAAGTCTTTGATTGCCTGCAGAACTTCTTCCCTCGTGATTGGGGATTCAAGGGACTCTGAGTCTTCCTTAAGAAGTCTTGGCGTGTTAATGTCTGTCAGGTAATGTCGGATTGCAATGTCACTGGGTGAGTCGGGTCTAGGGTTGGCATCGTCCACTTGTCCCTGTTCAGGTATCGGTAGGTTGTAAAGGGTATTATAGTATTCTTTAAATATGTTGGCTATTGATGCTCCGTCCGCCCTAGTGTTTCCCTGATTATCTACTAGTGTATGTATATATGCTTTAAGTTTTCTCCGAGATATTGCGCAAGCTAGTAATTTCCCCGCTTTGTCTCCCTGTTCGAAAAATTGTTGTCTTCTGATGTTCTTCCTGCAGGAAGTGTAATAGTTCAGTCCTAGCCTGACCTAATTCTGTTTGTAAAGTCACATCGCCTGGGTTTTGTTTGTGAGTGTCTTCCTTGTCTGTCAACTGTGCCAGCAGCCTCTGGTACCGCTCTTTATGTTGTTTTGTGATTTTAGCTTTATGCTTTATTAACACCTCTCAGAACACATTTATGTGCTTCCCATACGGTGGTGTGGTGTACGGAGTCGGTTGTGTTTAAGTCGAAGTATTCTGTGATAGTTTTGGTTAAGTCTGCTTTAGTGATAGGGTTATCAATTAGGGAGTCGTCAAGTTTCCAGATGTATGGTGTAACTGGCCTATTGGGCAATTTAAGAGAACAGGTCACCGGCGCATGGTCTGACCACGTGATCGGTCTGATAGAGCAGCTGTTGGTGACTGTGAGGCCTGTGGTGTCTGTGAAAAGGTAGCCTATTCTAGAATATTTTCTGTGCGGGTGGGAGTAGAATGTGTAGTTTTTAGTGAGAAAGGTTGATTTTTTTAAAGTTGCAAAATAGCTTAGCAATTCTTTAAAAGTGCTCACCTCTCAGGAACAGTGGGAATATTACAGTATATGGCATCTTAGTTGTACCGAACATTAGGCTTCATTATAAAAGAAAAAGAAGAGGAAAACTAATCTTATATGCAGGGTCAACAATGATTATTATAAGAAATACAGACAGGTATGGATATGGGAATACTGAGAATATAAGTGGGGGAAAAAAACGGACGAAGCAGTTAATGAGAAATCCTTAGGCTCAATCAGAAGAATGATTAGGAAAGAATACAAGGAAATAGAAGACTTCTATTAAAACACACTAAATATATAGGAAATCTCCATTAAAGGGACAGCCTAGTCATTAATCCTTAATTATTTAGATAGTACATGCAATTTTAAACAATTTTCCAACTTACTTTTATCATCAACTTCTCTTTATTCTATTGTTATTCTTTTTTGAAAGCTAAACCTAGGTAGACTCATATGATAATTTTTTAGCCCTTGAAGGCTGCCTCTTATCTCAGTGCATTTAGACAGTTTTTCAGACCTAGACAGCACTAGTTCTTGTGGGCCATACTGATAACATTGTGCTAAAATGCAAATCTGTCAAAAGAAATAAAATAAGGGGGCAGTCTGCAGAGGCTTAGATACAAGGTAATCACAGAGGTAAAAAGTATATTAATATAACTGTGTTGGTTATGCAAAACTGGGGAATGGGTAATAAAGGGATTATCTATCTTTTTGAACAATAAACATTTTCATGTAGACTGTCCCTTTAAGCGACACTACTGTATAGAATAATGTGATAGCACTGCTATTTATTTTAAAGAGAATAGAGTTTTATTTGCATTATGAAAAAAATGAGCAAGTCTGTAGCACCAGATTATATTTATCCTTAGTGGCACAGAGGATTTTAATGACTGTGAATCCTTTTTTTAGTGAAGTACAACTGCAGTAAATGGGAGAAATATATTATTACATGAGATATATATTTTACCCTTACATTAGTATTTTCATATACTGCCAATAATAAGTAGATAAAATATAAGTTTCTCACATTGAGACGGAATGTACTAACCATCCACACAATGTCTTTGTCGCATGCAAGCAAATCACTCATATAGTACTGAGACCATGTTGTCTAGACATTCTTGTCAATAACACCAACACTCTTGGAAAAAGTGTAAAAACATAGGGCACCATTTATCGGAATGATTCACGGCCCCTGCTACTGGCCGATTGGCAATCACTGAGCAGGGGGCGGCATTGTACAAGCATTTCACCAGAAATGCTTGTGCAATGTTAAATGCCGACAGTGTATGCTGTTCGGCATTTAGCTAGGTTGCTTGACCGTTGTTAAATTTACCTATAGTGTGAGGTAACTATTTCACAATATTCCCTTGTACACATAAAAATAAATGTATTTTCTGACTAGGTCTATAATCTAACTAAACACATAGGGGCCTATTTAACAAAGTTCTGTCGGACCTGATCCGACAGTGCAGATCAGGTCCGACAGACCTCGCTGAATGCGGAAAGCAATACGCTCCTCGTATTCAGCATTGCACCAGCAGCTCTTGTGAGCTGCTGGTGCAACGCCGCCCCCTGCAGATTCGTAGCCAATCGGCCGCCAGCAGGGGGTGTCAATTAACCTGATCATACTTGATCAGGTTGAATTGCGGCGATGTCTGTCCACCTGCTCAGAGCTGCTTCATAACTGGTTTTTCTGGGGAGCCTGAAGGCTCTCCAGAAACACAGGGCTTGAAGCTCCATACGGAGCTTGATAGATAGGCCCCATAATATATAAATATGAATACAAATAATTTTTCATGTTTAAAGGTATTTGACTGGAAAGGGCTTTAAAGTGTGTGTGTATGTATATATATATATATATATATATATATATACTGTATATAATACACACACTGGTGTTGAAAAGTTTGGGGTCACATAGACATTTACTTATTTTCCATGAAAACATACATGACATGAGTTTAAATAGGAAATATAGTAATTCACAAGGTTAGAAATAATTAATTTTATGTGAAATAATAATTGTGTCCTTCAAACTTTGCTTTCGTCAACTTCAGCTTTACAGACATTTGGCATTCTAGTTGTTAATTTGGTGAGGTAATCTGATGAGATTTTACCCCATGCTTCCTGAAGAACCTCCAGTGCCTGTAGATTGGCTTGATGGGCACTTCTTACCACAACAGCGCAATAGGGTTGAGATCTGGTGACTGTACTGGCTACTCCATTAAAGACAAGAGTACTGGATGAATACTTCTTCCCTAAACAATATGTGTATATACACATATTAATATGTATTTATTCATATTTATTTATATTTGCTGCCCATCGCTGCGCGACTTACCGCCTTCAGTTCTCATGGCGTGTGTCATGTGATGTGTTGTGAGCGCAAGTTTTCCTGTGCAAGGTTGCGTTCGCATTGCACCTCACTTGTAATACCAGAGCACATTTGCATGAGCTGATATAACAAAGTCGAGCACAAATATCACCAATAAAAATAAAAGATTAAGGTCTAGATTACAATTTGTAATCTAGCCCTTAAGATTTCATTTTTATTGGCCAGTCTGAGCTATGGCTTTTTCTTTGCAACTCTGCCTATAAAGCTAGCATACTGGAGTAGCCTCTTCACTGTTGATGTTCAGACTGGTGTTTTGTGGGTAATATTTAATAAAGCTGCCAGTTGAGGACCTTTGAGGCATCTGTTTCTCAACTAGACAATCTAATGTATTTGTCCTCTTTCTCAGTTGTGCACCGAGGCCTCCCTCTCCTCTTTCTATTCTGGTTAGAACCAGTTTGCAGTGTTCTTTGAAAGGAGAAGCACACAGAGTTGTACGAGTTCTTCAGTTTCTTGGCAATTTCTCACATGAAAAAGTCTTGATTTCTCAGAACAAGAATAGACTGACGAGTTTCAGAAGAAAGTTTTTTGTTTCTGGCCATCTTGAGACTGTAATAGAACCCAAAATTACTGATGCTCCAGATACTCAACTAGTCTTATGAAGGTCAGGTTTAATGCTTCTTTAATCAGTACAACAGTTTTCAGCTGCGCTAACTTAATTGCAAAAGGGTTTTTTAATGATAAGTTAGCCTTTTTAAATGATAAACAGAATTATCAAGCAAAGCGTGCCATTGAAACACCAGACATATGGTTGCTAATAATGGGCCTCTGTACGCCTATGTAGATATTCCATTAAAAATCATCTGTTTCCAGCTACAATAGTCATTTACAACATTAACAATGTCTACACTGTATTTCTGATCAATTTGATGCTATTTTAATGGACAAAAAAGTTTGCTTTTCTTTTGAAAAAACAAGAAATGTGACCCCAAACTTTTGAACACTAGTATCTGTATGAATATATATATATATATACAGGGAGTGCAGAATTATTAGGCAAATGAGTATTTTGACCACATCATCCTCTTTATGCATGTTGTCTTACTCCAAGCTGTATAGGCTCGAAAGCCTACTACCAATTAAGCATATTAGGTGATGTGCATCTCTGTAATGAGAAGGGGTGTGGTCCAATGACATCAACACCCTATATCAGGTGTGCATAATTATTAGGCAACTTCCTTTCCTTTGGCAAAATGGGTCAAAAGAAGGACTTGACAGGCTCAGAAAAGTCAAAAATAGTGAGATATCTTGCAGAGGGATGCAGCACTCTTAAAATTGCAAAGCTTCTGAAGCGTGATCATCGAACAATCAAGCGTTTCATTCAAAATAGTCAACAGGGTCGCAAGAAGCGTGTGGAAAAACCAAGGCGCAAAATAACTGCCCATGAACTGAGAAAAGTCAAGCGTGCAGCTGCCAAGATGCCACTTGCCACCAGTTTGGCCATATTTCAGAGCTGCAACATCACTGGAGTGCCCAAAAGCACAAGGTGTGCAATACTCAGAGACATGGCCAAGGTAAGAAAGGCTGAAAGACGACCACCACTGAACAAGACACACAAGCTGAAACATCAAGACTGGGCCAAGAAATATCTCAAGACTGATTTTTCTAAGGTTTTATGGACTCATGAAATGAGAGTGAGTCTTGATGGGCCAGATGGATGGGCCCGTGGCTGGATTGGTAAAGGGCAGAGAGCTCCAGTCCGACTCAGACGCCAGCAAGGTGGAGGTGGAGTACTGGTTTGGGCTGGTATCATCAAAGATGAGCTTGTGGGGCCTTTTCGGGTTGAGGATGGAGTCAAGCTCAACTCCCAGTCCTACTGCCAGTTTCTGGAAGACACCTTCTTCAAGCAGTGGTACAGGAAGAAGTCTGCATCCTTCAAGAAAAACATGATTTTCATGCAGGACAATGCTCCATCACACACGTCCAAGTACTCCACAGCGTGGCTGGCAAGAAAGGGTATAAAAGAAGAAAATCTAATGACATGGCCTCTTTGTTCACCTGATCTGAACCCCATTGAGAACCTGTGGTCCATCATCAAATGTGAGATTTACAAGGAGGGGAAACATTTCACCTCTCTGAACAGTGTCTGGGAGGCTGTGGTTGCTGCTGCACGCAATGTTGATGGTGAACAGATCAAAACACTGACAGAATCCATGGATGGCAGGCTTTTGAGTGTCCTTGCAAAGAAAGGTGGCTATATTGGTCACTGATTTGTTTTGTTTTTGAATGTCAGAAATGTATATTTGTGAATGTTGAGATGTTATATTGGTTTCACTGGTAAAAATAAATAATTGAAATGGGTATATATTTGTTTTTTGTTAAGTTGCCTAATAATTATGCACAGTAATAGTCACCTGCACACACAGATATCCCCCTAAAATAGCTATAACTAAAAACAAACTAAAAACTACTTCCAGAACTATTCAGCTTTGATATTAATGAGTTTTTTGGGTTCATTGAGAACATGGTTGTTGTTCAATAATAAAATTAATCCTCAAAAATACAACTTGCCTAATAATTCTGCACTCCCTGTATATATATATATATACATACACACATATTTAATACATAATACATGCATAATAGCCCTTCCCAGTCAAATACCTTGTCATATTGTCATATACCATATCCCTTTTAACCCTTCTAAAACATTTTTTTAATATTTATATAAAATATATTTTTTTATCAGGAAGTGTATATGAGTGTTTATCTTTCAACTAAGAATAACAAGAGAACAAAGCACATTTGATGATAAAAGTAAATTAGAAAGTTGTTTAAAATTGCATGCCCTATCTGAATCATGAAAGTTTAATTTGGCCTTTACTATACCTTTAATGTTTTCTAGAAAGCATGGCCAAATAACAAAATATTGTTTTTTCCCCCTGCAATATAGGGTAATTTTGAGTAGCCGAGACAGCTGATCAATTTTTTTATTTCAATGCCATATGGATTTGACTCAAGACAATTTTAATGGGTGCACCACTCATCTGATTTTACTGACCACCCGGTTAACATTTTAGCAAAAAATAAGGTAAAAATAGCTAATTTTCAAGTTACTCAATGTTTTTTGCTCACATTATCATTAAATAAATTTATGTTAAATTGTAATTTGTGTTTTGGAAAGTGTTGTCATAATATTAAAAAGAATTACACTGCCCCATCTGGCTATTTTATAATGCTACTTGGCTGTGGTGAACAGTGATATCAATGAGGTAAGTGAGGGAACCATAGGAAAACAAAAAGATATCGGAGCATGTGAAGGGAACCATACTTTGCAAGGAATAAGGATGTAGATGACGTAGATCATGTAGTGTAGGGTCCTTAAAACCATGGGTCGGGACCGTTACTGGGTTGCAACACCATGTTTAATGTGTTGCGACTTGTGTGTGTGTGTGTGTGTGTGGTTAATGTGTTTATGAGAGTGTGTTTGCTACAATTAGTAATAAATTAAGCACACATTTTAGTCCCTTTGCCGAAAATTGCAGCTATCTTGTTGTATATTACTTAAAGGGACATGAAACCCAAAACAAATATTTCATGGTTCAGATAGAACATACAATTCTTGGTATCCTTTATTGAAGGAGCAGCAATGCACTATCGGGAGTTAGGTGAACACATTTGTAAGCCAATGACAAAAGGCATACATGCAACTTCAAGAGATAAAAAGCCCTAAACCAAAGGATAAAATGAATAAAGAAAGCAGGTTGGTTTTTGTCTCGCAATACAGTCCCCATAGTAATGTCATCACAAAAGCAATAAGGAAAAACTGGCATGTGCTTAGAGAATGTAATCCTCCGATTAAGTTCTTCAGGGAACCACCACTAATGGCGTTCAGGAGGGTCAAAAACATTTGTGACCATTTGGTTAAATAAGATATAGGCTCAGCAATAAATATCCAACAAACACTTATAGGGAGTAAAAGGAATGGTAGTTTCCCTGCTTGGGGTGTATGAGCTGTAGTTCTATCATAAAAGGACCAAATTTTTACCATCCACACAAAGGAAAGAAATACAATATTAATGGATATTTCACTTGTGATAGTTCTTTCGTTGTATATCTGATAAAATGTCTGTGTTCCCTTTTCTATTTAGGAGAGACCACCCAAAAGGTTAGGGAGCGATTGTGTCAACACTGCTCCAACATAAGAAGGAAAAACCTAGAAGCCCCATTGTCCAAGCATTATTTAGAGCAAGGACATGGAATTAGCCAATTGAGGTGGCAAGTCATCGAACAGGTTAAAATACCTAGAAATGGGGGGGACAGAGAAAAACTCCTTAAGCAAAAAGAAATGTGGTGGATTCACAAGTTAGACACTATGCACCCCAAGGGGCTTAATAGAGATTTTGATCTCACTTGTTTTTTATAGGTATGATATACTGTAAACATATTAACATGTTTAAGCTCCTTAATTGAATTATAATGACTTAATCTATGTGCTTAACTTTCTTATACAATAACTATCTTTGTGATATAATTAGCGAGCAATCTTTAGTGATATAACTAATGAGCCACTTACAATATAAATGACACTAAAGTGAAATATTACAGCAATTTTTGTAAATATGTAACATATTGCTAACCATCCAACAATTTTATATACTGTACAAAGTATTTTATAATGATATATATGCAAGTAAAGATGCCATATAACCTTTGTACCAGTAGAGGGGGCCCTAACAATTTTTTTTTAAATGTTTGGCGCCAAATAATGTTTAAAAGTTGAATGTTGAATATGTATCATCTATAGCATGACTAAGGGGTGAATCCCCGAAACGTCGCTTTTAATTAGTGTTTCCAATAAAAGTTTTTTTTAAACTCTACAGTGCTGGTGACTCCTTGGACTTTGAAAAGGCATACATGGGCAGCCACCAATCAACAGCTAGCTTCCAGCTTCTGGGCCTACCTAGGTATGCTTTTCAACAAAGAGATCAAAGCAAATTAGGTAATAGAAGTAAATTGGAAAGATGTTTAAAATGGTATGCTCTATCAGAATCATGAAAGAAAACTTTTGGGTTCCACGTTCCTTTAAGAAATTTTCAGACCAAGCATAAAAATAGGGTTGTGAAGGTACTTATGTGGTATGGGTCTTTAGGGGGAAAACAGTTTGAAGAACCCTGATGTAGAGTATCTTGAATGTGGCACAATGTTTTACAGGTAGAATGTGCACTTCCCTCAGTTCTTCTGATAAGTGTTCATATATATTATTGCTACGATAAATCCAGCTGCTGTATTTTTTATAGGTTACAAGGATAAGAAACGTCAGTCCAACATACAGTGATGCAATCAAGAGAGTGTAACAGAAATAACAACGGTATTTAAATCTCCGGGGTCAAGCAGGTGTTAGTTTGCTGATCATCAATATTGTCTTCAGTACTGTGTGGCTGTTTACATTTGTTGCAGAAGAGAGTGTTTATAATCATGCCAATTTTTTTAGATGAAGTAGAATACGTGTGAAATGCAGATACAATGGAGGTTGATCTGTTAAACATGACCAAGACTCTAGAATTTGTGTCATTTATTTGGAGCAGTTCAGTCAAAATCCAGTTTCCTATGTCCTTAAAGGGACAGTATACACCAATTTAAACGTAACTTCATGTCATAGACACTACTATAAAGAAGACTATGCACAGATACTGGTCTAAAAATCCAGTATAAAACCTTTTAAAAACTTACTTAATAGCTCCCAGTTTAGCACTGTTGATAAAGTTAGGCTGGGACACCCAGTAAAAAGGGCCGGGAAAACAGGAACAGCAGACACCCCTCCCCCTTTCCTGCATATGATCCTACACTGCAGAAAAATTAGAAACATTTAAAAAAAAGTTTGATTAAAAATGTTTTATTTTTATATTGGCAGATTGTCTGCCAATACTTAAAGTGAATGTAAAGTTTGACGAATGTGTGCCCGGGGATTACATTCACTTTAAAATGGAGGGGGGGAGGGGGGGAAGAAAGCTGTTTGGTAGGGATCAGGGCTCTGAAGTGTCAGGTGGAAGGGTAATCTATACTCTAAAGCTAAAATTAACCTACAAGTTTCCTAATTAACCCCTTCAATGCCGGGAATAATAGAAGTGTGCTGCGCAGCTGCAATTAGTGGCCTTATAATTACCGAAAAGCAATGGCAAAGCCATATATGTCAGTTATTTCTGAACTAAGGGGATCCCAGAGATGCTTTTACAATCATTTGTGCCATGATTGCACAAGCAGCATGTAAATAATTTAAATGAAAAACCCAAAGTTTGTGAAAAAATAAAATACATTTTTAATTTGATCGCATTTGGCGGTGAAATGTTGGCATGAACTATATCAAAATGTGCCTAGATCAATACCTTGGGTTGTCTACTTTATATAGATATATATATAGTTTTGAAAGGTAAATAAAAAACAAGGCTCTATTTCTGTTTAAATGGCGTGATAGCACAAATGCTTAAAATAATCTGGTATTTTGGGCAAGTTTTTCTCTGAAATTCCTGGTAGTGAAGGGGTTAAAGGAACACGAAACCCACATTTTTTTTCTTTTGTGATTCAGGCAGAGCATTGCATTTTAAATAATTTTTCAATTTAATTCTATCATCAAATTTGCTTCATTCTCTTGGTACCCTTTGTTGTAGGAAGAACAATACAATACTGGGAGCTAGCAGAACACATAGGGTTGGCATATATTTATAATCAACTATCAGCAGCTAGCTCCCAATAGTGAATTGCTTACCTAGGTATGCTTTTCAATTAATAATAGCAAGAGAACAAAGGAAATAACATAGTAGAAGTTGTTTTTATTTTATGCTCTTTCAAAATCATGAAAACTTTGACTTTATTGTCCCTTTAAGGTATTAAATGCTGAAATGCTGAGAAAAGTGTGTTCCTTGTGTTCAAGCCTGGACTGAGCCCAGGGCATACAGAGGATTTGCTTGGTGGGCTGGGGCCAGTTGCAGGCCAGGGCTGGTTTCTTTAGCCTCACCCAGTCATCAGTGGCCTGAAGCATTTGGCTCTCTTCAGAGCCGGATTTCTTAGAGTAAAAGTGCAACACACAAATATCAACACACAAATATCTGTGCGTAAATATCTGAAGAATAAAAAAAAAACAACTTACTATTGTTGGGGTTTGCTGCTCTAACTTAAATTGCACACATCTATTTTTGGTCCCAGTCTGGTCCTGCTTGTGGTCTTTTGACCCTCTTATGTATTTATGTATATAATCTGCATAAAGGTTGGAATTCTAATACAAATTATTGGATCAGTTTAGATAAAGGTTCAAGATAGCTGTTAAATAAGAAAGGATATGATGATGATCAGCGAGGGAACGCAAACTTAAACTTTATAGCTTAAGCTTCTGTGTTAACCACAACAGTCTTGGTTATCAATAAAGTTTTGAGATAATTTCAAAGCCGCCTAATCCAGTTACTTCTCTCACAAATTGGATGGGTATCAAAGGTACCCAAAAGGTCAAGGGAAGTCAAGGAACTGTGTTATGCCATATCATACCAGTGCTGCTTCTATGCCATGCCTGGGTTTGATACCTGAATGAATGGGTTCAGCAATCCTGCTCCCATGATCTTTGTGTTCCTTCCATGTTGTTGAGGGTGGATGGTTCTTAATTTTTTAATTACTTTTGTCAAAAATGACATGCTGTTTATTGGTCTGAACCTTTCTTAAATTTGCTGGCTATGAGTGTTATTTTTGAGAAGACAACTGAGGTATTTCTAGTATAAAACATTGTGAAAGAACCCTCTGTTTGATAAAATGGTATATAATCACTGGTCATGGTAATTGTGCACTTAATTGTGTATAGTTCAAATTATGTATTAGGTTAAATGGCTTTAAAGAGACACTAAACCCAATTTTTTTTTTCTTTTGTGATTCAGATAGGGCATGAAATTTTAAGCAACTTTCTAATTTACTCCTATTATCAAATTTTCTTTATTCTCTTGGTATCTTTATTTGAAATGCAAGAATGTAAGTTTAGATGCCGGCCCATTTTTGGTGAACAACCTGGGTTGTCCTTGCTGATTGGTGGATAAATTCAACCACCAATAAAAATGTGCTGTCCAGAGTCTGAACCAAAAAAAAGAAGCTTAGATGCCTTCTTTTTTAAATAAAGATAGCAAGAGAACGAAGAAAAATGGATAATAGGAGTAAATTAGAAAGTTGATTAAAATAGCATGCTCTATCTGAATCACGAAAGAATTTGGGTCCAGTGTCCCTTTAAGTCAATAAACAATAAACTACCCTATTATAATTCCCTGAAGACTGGATTAATACATGGTATAGCTGAGTAAGATAATTGCACAACTAAAGTACAGTGTGTTCCAAAATAAATTAGATTTGTATGTGTTTTGTTTAGCTGTTGTTTACAAGCTAATTGTATATCTAGTGCTAAAATGGTTACAATGATAACATGAAATAGGAACTGGAATTTATACTTTGCACATTTGCTGCAATAGGCTGGATTACGAGTGGAGCACAAATAAGCGCTCCTGCTTGTGCGTTAACTCTGCTAGATGAAGGCGTTAACTTCTTTCATAGAAATCAATGGAAAAAATGAACACTCTTACTAGCCCTAACCCAACTGCATATATTCAAGAGCACTAAACGCGACATTAATAGTTCACATTCCACTGTTCTTCACATTGAAGAATATGTTCTATTTATTCTTAAAGTGTCAACAAACTCAAACATTTTCTTTTATGATTCAGGGAGAGCATACAATTTTAAACAACTTTCCAATTTATTTCTATTATCTAATTTGCTTCTTGTTATTTTTTGATGAAGGAGCAGCAGAGCACTAATGGGAGGTAGCTAAAAGCCAATTAAAAGATGCATATACTGTATGTGCAGCTACTGCTTCTGAGCCTACCTAGGTATATTTTTCAGCAAAGGATACAAAGAGAACTAAACAAATTAGATACTAGAAATAAAATGGAAAGTTATTTAAAATGACATACTCTATCTTAATCATGAAAGAAAACATTTGGGTTTCATGTCCCTCAAAGAAATACTTTATAAAGAAAGAAACAAGGAAATACTTGTTTCATAAAAGACAGGGATTTCAGCACTCTTTTACAGCAAGAAAACACAGCTCCATTTTAAAGTGAACATAGTAATAATTCCATAATTCCATACTAGCAATTCTAGGGAGGCCCATTATAGCGGGCATAGGAAGTCTCACTGAGAACCTTAGGAATTATATTGATTTTTAATTCAGACCCTTCCTCAGTACTATGCCTTGGTTTGTACTAGATACGGCTGATTTTCTGCGTAAAATAGATGGTTTAACCATTACACAGGGAGCACTTTTTGGTATCGCTAGACGTAGAAGGGCTATACTCGACCATTCCACATAAGGTCAGTATACAAGCCTGTGAGCATTTTCTATTGACAAGGGGACAGTCCTTGCACAAAGATACGGATTTTGTAATCAAATTAATAACCTTTGTTCTAACTCACAACATCTTTATGTTTGATGGCAAGCTATATAAACAGCTGAGAGGGATTGCAATTGGCTCTATCTGCGCCCCTACATATGCCTGTCTGCATTTGGGCTCTTGGGAGATGAACGATATGTATCAAAATCCCCTTTTCGAGAAGAACATCCACATATGGCTTCGATATGTGGATGATATCTTCATGATATGGGAAGGTACGGTCGATAGTTTAAAAGAATTTGTTTTGGCTCTAAACCTGAATGATAAAGCACTCTCACCCTTCAGCACAGTGAGGAAGAACTTGCATTCCTGGATATCAAAGTAAGGGTGGAGAGAGGCACCCTGGTGACAGAGAATTATCGGAAACAGACTGCAACTAACAGTCTCCTTTTTGCCTCGAGCCACCATCCGGCCCATCTTTAAAATGGCATCCCTAGAGGACAGTTTCTAAGACTACGCAGAAACTGTTCCTCCAGGGAAAAATATTTAAAACATACAGTTGAAATGGAAAAACACTTTGTGGAAAGAGGCTATTCCAAAAGAGTTGTGAGGAGGGCAAAGAATGATGCAGAACGTACCAATAGAGATGGTTTGCT
This sequence comes from Bombina bombina, assembly GCF_027579735.1. NCBI lineage: Eukaryota > Metazoa > Chordata > Amphibia > Anura > Bombinatoridae > Bombina > Bombina bombina. Next base: position 368,342,708 of record NC_069502.1, read on the forward strand.
TTTCCCCAAAGATAAGGATCAAAACTCAAAGATTAGATTCAACACTGAATTTAATTGTCATTGAAGTGGCCTAAAAGAGGTATTCACTAGGAATTGGAATGTCCTCTTAAGTGATGAAAGTGTTGCCACTGACACTGGAAAGGTCTTTAAACATAAACATTTCGTCAATTGCGATACTTAAGGGGTTGTGTACCTGCTCTCTTGTTCGTGTCCCTGTTTCTACGTGGGAAAAACTAAAGGAGCGATCAAAGACCGCATCACTGAACATCGTGATGATATAAAAAATAAAAACCAAAAATCAATGTGGCAAAACACTTTGAAAAACTTCATATCAGCAATCCTGACTCTCTCAGGTTTATAAGCATAGACAGAGGACTAAGCAATGGCAGAGGGGGGTGATAATGATAAAATACTCCTCAGAAAGGAATGTAGATGGATATCCACTTTGGGTACCCAGTTTCTGAATGGGCTTAATGATAAGCTCGACATTGCTTGATTCCTCTAAATAATTGCTTTCTCTCTGATATATTTTGCTTCTGATATAAATTTAGCATCAAAATAATGATTTGTATATTCAGGTAGCTTAATGCGTTGGCTACTCAATGATGTGGTTTCTTAACCTTTAGAATGTGAATATTGTCTGTTGCAACTTTTAAAGATATGCTATGTTCCCAATGATACAATATACGGCTACATAGTACTTGTATTATTTCATTGCTGTCTTTGTAACAATTTCTCAAATAAATACATATGTTTTCACCTGTCAGTAGGGGCGCTGCACTCGTATTACTATAAAAAGGGACACTACCAATCCTTTCCATACACCCTGATGAAGCCCCACCTTACCAATAGACGAGGGGGGGAAACGCGCGTCGGCATCAACTGACCGGATCATGTGGCCTTGTGTACCTCCTACAGCACCACTTGAAAATGGAGCGGTCTTTCTACAGAGTGAAATTGGAAAAGCACTTGTTTGTTCGGCACTAATGGATGCCTGTTCCAGCACCGGCTTTGGAAGGAAGGTGTAGTATACAAGTAGTACACCCTTTTTAGTGCCTTAAATACTTTGCCTCTTCCTTAGCACGAAGTTTATAGTGCTTATGCTCACAGTTGAAAAATTGCAGTTTGGTGACGCCAGTTGAGGTGTCATTTTGAAACACACAATCTGCTCTACAGTCTAAAGGAGAATGTTGTGTGCCTATTTGGTTGCTTCTTTCGGCACATTAATTTGCATGGAACTTTTTTCAGACGTCCACTGGCCTCTCTTTACTAACAATGCTTGTCTCCGTATGTTAGAGCTAGCTAACCATCTGTGCAACTTTGTTGTTCCTTGTCTGCATAATATAACTGTTCTGCATAGAGTGAATGATCTGACAACTTAGATCCCATACCTGCTCAGGTTATACCTTGCATACATTTTTCACGGGGTTCTGTGTGCAGCAGGGTGTAGTTGATTGGATTATTATTCTATCATACATCTATTGCTATTTTTCATGCTTTGACTATCTGCATATCATATTTACTTTGACATTTTTTGTTTTTTTGTAAATATTTCTATGCTTACAACTTTTCTTTAAAAAGAATGTATTTCTGATACGTTAGATCCCTTTCCTTAAACCTGCCCAGGATATACCTCCATTCTTGAACGCGAAGGTTCTGTGAGCAGCTGGTTGTAGTTATCTAGAATACATTTCTATGCATATAATGACTTTATTGCATGTGCATATCAATATAGGTAACTTGGTTCACCCTGTTTTGTTTGTATATAAACTTTGCTTTTTAGCAAGTAATCTGATTATTTACAACAGTTTGGCCTATGCATTAAGATATACTATTAATCTGCACATCCATTTGGGGGGATGCAGTGTATCTGAATTGCTATACTAATAAATTATTACTATGTTCACTTTAAAATGGAGCTGTGCTTTCTTGCTGTAAAAGAGAGCTGAAATCCCTGTCTTTTATGAAACAAGTATTTCCCTGTTTATTTTTTTCTAAAGTATTTATTTGATACATTATTTATAAGGGTCTGCACCATTAGCCATAACTGGTGTCTATCTTTAGGGTAAATGTCTACAATACATTTCCCCTTTTTGTAGCTCCTGTACCTAGCATATGCTTCCCACTTTGTTTTTTTTGCTTGAATTGATATATATATATATATATGTATATATATATATACACTGTATATATACATACCTATATTTCTATTCCTATAGATATATATGTATAGATATGTATTTTACATGAATATATATTTATTTCATACAGGTGGTGAGAGTCCACAATCCATTACTCCTGGGAATTAACCTTCCATACCACTAGGAGGAGGCGAAGATTCCTAAACCCCAAGAGCTCTATAAAACCCCTTCCACCTCCTACATACCTCAGTCTTTATTTTGCCTCGGCTGCAGGTGGTCGAAGAATGAAGATGTATATTTGATTATTCAGAGAGAGGGTTTTCAGCGTATATTGCGGCCCGGTTTCCGATCAGAGTGTTTGTCAGAGGGATGTATATGGGGTATGGTTTGTGACACTTTTTTTCACTTCACGGAAAATTTATCAGAGGCCTCCCTCTATGGATTTACAATATTCTACTCCATAAACTCTGCTGATATGTTTAAGTACTGGTTTGGCTGTCTACTGGTTGTTTGCTGGTGGATGAGTGTCTATTGGGAAGTATTATTTTTTAACATTTAGACACATATGTTATGGGCACTTATTTTATATATATATATATATATATATATATATATATATATAATTTTTATATATATATATATACATATATATATATATACTAATATATATCGCCCTGGGACAGATTTTTTTTCATTATTCCCCATAGTATGCAGTTTTAGGGCTTTTTTTTGCACTGTAGGGATCCCTCCTAAACAGCTCCCTAACCTTCCCTGCTCTTGCTAATAGCAGCCATATTAGGCACTTGCAGCAGTCTGCCAGTACACAGTTTAAAGAAATGTCATTCTTTTTAAAAATGTTTTTATAAATAAAATAAAAAAGTTTTCTGTAGTATAGTGATCTGCCCCCACCCACCCAGGGTCATCAATAGGGAGCCTCTCCCCCTGTCATGACACTTTTCTGTAACATAGGGGCCAATCCCTCCCTTTCTCTCACCAAATCTTGTATCTGTAGCATATGAAACCCTCCTTCCCCCCTCCCGCATAGTCCACCAGCCTCCGTACTTCCCTCCTATATCACCCACAAGATTAAACAATAAAGTATTTATAATTAATACATATAATTCATACAGGTTTCAAAACATAAATGGTTTAAGATTTTTAAATCTAAAGCAAAAAAATGTCTATTCATCAATAATGTTACCTAGAGGAGACACAAAAGATTATCTCCAACAATTAGAAATACAAGTTACTGAAACAAAGGGTATATTCCATTTCATAGACTCAGCATGGTTACCCTCTGTTTTCCATGATTTGTAAACAGCCTTGGGAAAGCAATACTATTTTTCTACTTCATACTTTGTGAGCAGCATGGGTTCAGCTTCAAAGCATCAAAGAAGAAACCTTACAAAAATAAATTTGTGTACATCAAATTATTTTTGGTTTGTTTTAGGTTGGTAACGTATTAAAGGAACGTAAAATACTAAATACATGTTAGATAGAATGATTTGTTCACAGCAAAGATTAGAATGAGAATAACAAAATTTATTCTTACCTGATAAATGTATTTATTTCCGGATATGGAGAGTCCACAACGTCATTAATTACTAGTGGGAATATCAGCAGGAGGAGGCAAAGAGCACCACAGCAAAGCTGTTAAGTGTCACTCCCCTAGCCATAATCCCCAGTCATTCGACCGAAAGCACAATGGAGCTACACAAAGGTGTAGAGCTGCCAGAGGTTTAGTCAAAAAATAACTGTCTTAAATTTAAGGGTGGGATCATGGACTCTCCATATCCGGAAATAAATACATTTATCAGGTAAGCATAAATTTTGTTTTATTTCCTAAGATATGAAAATACCACGATGTCATCAATTACTAGTGGGAACCAATACCCAAGCTAGAGGACACAGATGACTAGGGAGGGATAACAAGACAGGCAGACCTAAACAGAAGGCACCACTGCTTGAAGAACCTTTCTCCCAAAAGAAGCCTTAGCTGAGGCAAAAGTATCTAATTTGGAACATATGGAAAATGTATGCAAAGAGGACCAAGTTGCAGCCTTGCAAATCTGTTCCACAGAAGCTTCATTTTTGAAAGTCCAAAAGAGGAGACAGCCCTCCTGGAATGAGCCATAATTCTCTCAGGAGGCTGCTGACCAGCAGTCTCATACGCACAATGAATCATACTTCTCAACCAGAGAGAAAGAGAAGTAGCAGTAGCTTTCTGACCTTTAGTCTTTCCAGAGAAACAATCAAACAGGGCAGAGGACTGGCGAAAATCCTTACTCGCCTGTAGGTAGAATTTTAGAGCGTGCACAACATCCAAGTTGTGTAACAAACGTTCCTTATGACAAGAAGGATTAGGACATAGAGAAGGAACAAAAATTAATATTTCTATCTGAAACCACTTTAGGGAGAAATTCCATTTTAGTACGAAGAACCGCCTTATCAGCATAAAAAATAAGGTAAGGTGAATCACACTGCAAAGCCGAGAGTTCGGAGACTCTCTGAGCAGAAGAAATAGCAATAAGAAACAAAACCGTCCAAGATAACAACCTAATAAATATGAAATGCAATGTCTCAAACGGAACCTGCTGCAAAACTTTAAGGTTAAGGCTCCAAGGAGGAGCAACAGACTTAAACACAGGCCTGATTCTGACCAGGGCCTGACAAAAGGATTCGCACCATTAAAAGTATATACGCCATACCTTATGGTAAATCTTTCTAATAACAGGCTTGCGAGCCTGAATCATGGTTTCAATGACTGACTCAGAAAAACCAACGCTTAGACAGAACTAAGCGTTCAATCTCCAAGCAGTCAGCTTCAGAGACACGAGATTTGGATGAAGGAATGGACCCTGAGTTAGAAGATGCTTCCTCAGAGACAGCCTCCAAGGTGGAAGAGATGACATCTTCACTAGGTGTGCATACCTGCGAGGCCAAGCAGGAGCTATTATAATTACCGATGCTCTCTCCTGTTTGATACCAGCAATGACTCGTCGAAGGAGAGCAAACGGAGGAAACATATATGCCAGACTGAAATCCCAAGGAACCGCCAGACCATCTATCAGGGCGGCCTGCGGATCTCTCGTCCTTGAACCGTACCTTGGAAGCTTGGCGTTCTGCTAAGACGCCATCAAATCCAGCACCACCCATTTCCGGAAAGAGAGCCCACTCCCCGGGATGAAATGTCTGTCTGCTCAGGAAGTCCGCTTCCCAATTGTCCACACCTAGAATGTGGATTGCATTAAGACAGCAATTGTGAGCTTCCGCCCACTAAACAGTCCGAGCCACCTCCTTCATGGCTAAGGAACTCCGAGTTCCTCCCTGGTGGTTGATGTAAGCCACTGAGGTGTTATTGTCCGACTGGAACCTGATAAACCAGGCTAGAAACAACTGAGGCCAAGCCATCAGAGCATTGTAAATCGCTCTCAGCTCCAGGATATTTATGGGGAGAGCAAACTCCTCCTGAGTCCATAGTTCCTGCACCTTTAACGAGACCTAGACTGCTCCCCAGCCCAGCAGGCTGGCGTCCGTGGTTAAAATCACCCAGGAAGGTCTCCGGAAGCATGTGCCCGAGACAGATGCTCCTGAGAAAGCCACCATGGAAGAGAGTCTCTTGTCGACTGATTTAGATCTATCCTCTGAGATAGATCCGAATGATCCCCATTCCATTGTCTGAGCATGCATAACTGCAGAGCTCTCAATTGGAATCGAGAAAAGGGAATGATGTCCATGGAAGCGACCATCAGACCAATTACCTCCATGTATTGAGCCACTGATGACCGGACAGTAGACTGCAGAGAGAGGCAAGAATTTTGAATTTTCTGACCTCTGTCAGAAAATTTTTCATAGGGAATCTAATATGGTCCCTAAGAAAACTACCCTTGTAGATGGAACAAGGGAACTATTTTCCAGATTCACTTTCCATCCGTGGGAACAAAGAAAAGACAACAAGAAATCTGTATGAGAGTTTGCTTGTTGAAAAGATGGCGCCTGAAACAATATGTCATCCAGGTAGGGTGCCACTGCAATTCCCTGAGACCTGATCACTGCCAAGAGAGCCCCCAAAACCTTTGAGAAAATTCTGGGAGCTGTGGCAAGGCCAAATGGGAGAGCTACAAACTGAAAGTGTTTGTCTAGAAATGTGAATCTCAGGAACTTGTGATGATCCCTGTGGAACACGAAGCTACGCATCCTCCAAGTCTATGGTCATCATGAACTGACCCTCTTGGACAAAGGGAAGAATGGAACGAATGGTTTCTATTTTGAAGGCCGGTACCCTGAGAAACTTGTTGAGACACTTTAGGTCTACAATAGGACAAAAATTTCCCTCTTTTTGGGAACCACGAAAAATTTTTAATAGAATCCTATACCCTGTTCCCTTACAGGAACTGGAACTATCACTCCCAGGGGAAAAAGGTCCCGAACGCAATTCAAGAATGCCTCTCTTTTTATCTGGTCTGCAGATAATCTTTAGAGGTGGAACCTGCCTCTGGAAGGAAAAATCTTGAATTCTAGTTTGTAACCCTGAGATACTATGTTCACAGCCCAGGGATCTCGGACATCTCATATCCATACTTGATAAAACAGAGAAAGTCTGCCCCCCACTTGATCCAATCCCAGATCAGGGGCAAACCCTTCATGCTGATTTAGACTCAGCTGCAGGTTTCTTAGATTGCTTCCTTTTGTTCCAAGACTGATTGGGTTTCCAAGAAGACTTGGACTGTTCCTGCTTGGAAGAGGGAGAGGAAGACTTTTCTTTGAAGTTTTGAAAGGAACGAAAACTACTTTGACGTCCTTTAGGTCTATTCTTCTTGTCTTGTGGAAGAAAAGACCATTTTCCACCAGTAATGTCAGAAATTATTTCTGCTAGACCAGGTGCAAACAAGGTCTTACCCTTGTAAGGAAGCACCAGAAGCTTGGACTTAGAAGTAACATCCGCTGACCAAGATTTTAGCCACAATGCCCTGCGAGCTAGTACAGCGAAGCCAGATATCTTGGCTCCCAGCTTAATAACTTGCATGGTAGCATCAGAAATAAAATAATTGGCTAGCTTAAGAGCCTTAATTCTGTCCTCGATCTCCTCCAAAAGAGTCTCAACCAACATTGAATCAGACAAGGCATAGCACCAAAAGGATGCCGCACTTGACAAAGTAGCAATACAAACTTCAGGTTGCCATTGAAGAACTTGATGAACATACATCTTCTTCAAATAAGCCTCCAGCTTTTTGTCCATTGTATCCTTAAAAGAGCAACTATCCTCTATAGGAATAGTATTTCTCTTAGCCAGAGTAGAAATGCCCCTTCTACTTTAGGCACCGTGCGCCATTTAATGGAGTCAGCTGAATCTTTAAAGGAGTCAGTGACAGGAAACATCTTTTTAAAGACAGGAGACGGGAAAAAGGTATCCCTGGCTTCTCCCATTCCTGGGAAATAATCTTTGTTGCACGGTCTGGAACAAGAAACACTTCCACAGTGGAAGGAAAATGATAGTATTTATTAAGTTTACTAGATTTCTTAGGGTTAACAACAACAGGTGTATCATAGTCATCCAAAGTAGCCAAAACCTCCTCTAACAATACACAAAGGTGTTCAAGCTTAAATCTGAAGGTTACTACTTTAGCATCAGATGGAGGAATTAGACTGTCCGAATCAGAGATTTCACCCTCAGAGGTTACCAACGTATCCTCCTCATCAGACCAATGAGGAAGGGCAACCTGAGTAGCAGTGGGAAGAACAGAAACCTTGTTATCTGAATCTCTAATTTTCCTTTTGCGTTTTCCCTTTACCATAGGAAAAGCATATAGGAAAAGCAGATAATGCTGCGGATACCGCAGAAGATACCTGAGCAGCAAATTCTGCAGGCAAATAAACTCCCCCAGGAGTCTGAGAGGAACTGCAGAGCACTGTATGTGACACCATAGAGGCTAGGGACGTTTGAGGCTGTTGAAAATTATAAGCAATATCTGTAACTGGTTCTTTTTGCAGTGCTTTGTGAGGTCTGAATGGGTTATTTTTTATTCAGGCATTATTAGTCAGGAGAGGCCAGTCTTGTTTAATGGGGCTATGTTTTATGGTAGCTAGTGTATGTCTGTTTATTCTTTCTAAATCTAATCTCTTTCTATTCCTTGTTGTCCTGGTAGGCCAAATATATGTGTGTATATGAATGTATGTATACCATAAATTAAGTAAGCTTGTAGAATGATATGCTTTTTACACAACTCTCTTTGTAAACGTAAGGAATGTCTCAGAAAAAGCAGACATTAGTTCATCCCTGACCTTTGCCCTTTTTTGATATACAGTCAGACAGTTAAACCAGCTACTCTAAGGAATAGAACTTAGTGAATAGAATGTTGTCTAACTGTATTTTTTACTTATGTTATAACCATATTTGGTAAAAACCCTTACATTTTTTAGCTAACCAATCATAAACTGTATTAGCCTAGATATGGAGTCCAGGAATGCCCTGTCTCCTGTGTATAAATGCTTTGGATGGGGACTGACCCCAAAGAGAAAACCTTGTATTCATTCTCTCCTCACTGCAGTGTGTTTTTCAATAAACAAACCCTCTTTAACCTGTCGTAGTCTGAAGAGTTATTCAGTCCAGGGTGAATAAAACCAAAAAAGGAGAGAGCTGTGGCATAGCCTGAACAGCATCATCCTGGGAGACATTAGGCTCAGAAACAAAAATCCTATCTTTATATTTAAAGTTTTATCTAAACATGTAGAACAAAATTGCGTAGGCAAAATAATTTGGTTCTCAAGGCACAGCAGACACCTGTCCATTGGAACAGATTCCTGCTCCATGATTGCAGAAGCTTAAACAAATAAAATAACCCCTCAGAAAAACCTTGCAAAGAGGAAAACAGGAGAAGACTAGCTGAATTCATCCTGTTCAGCCGACACCGCTCTGTAACACTGAAGACAGAAAGGAGCGTCATGTGACCGGGCACTTTTTAGCTGTGCCACAGTAAGGCGCGAAAATGAAGGCCGGTCTCTTCTTTGTTACACTATGAAGCCTTGTTACACTGTGGGACTTCACTGTTACGGCAAAATCTCAGTTGGACTGCATACAAAGTTTCAGCGATTACAGACAGCCGTCTTCAACACACTCACATACATTCCCTTTTGTCTTTAATAAAATTAAAACCCCCCAGGGTTTATAATGTCCCAATTTATATGATGCAGGAAATTTAAGTGCAAGTCTCCCAACCTAGAAGACAAAAGCACTTACCTGCAGTCTAGCTGTCTGGCAGGAAGACAGCTCACAAGGCGTAACAGGACACATACTCCTATAAGAGACCTGTAGAAAAAAGAATGAAAAGAATAAACCTACTCTGTTTTTCTATACTAGGGCAGCAATATGTTAGGAGAACAGAGCAAGGCCCACCTCACAAGTTCCTAACTGCTTTAAAGCCACCACTACCCTACTGAAGAGATTAGCGTGGACTACGGCTAGACCCAAAAATCTTGCTTGTAGCAAAAGAAATCCAATTTTTTTCAGACACCAACACTTCACCTCCTCCATTGACAAAGGCAAAGAGAATGACTGGGGATTATGGGTAGGGGAGTGACACGTAACAGCTTTCCTGTGGTGCTCTTTGCCTCCTCCTGCTGGTCATGAGTGATATTCCTATTAGTAATTGATGACATTGTGGATTCTCCATATTTTAGGAAAGAAAATATGCATATGTGTGTTTTTTTAAATAGTATTAGTTATTTATATATTGAAAAAATAAGTGTAAAGATTTAGGGGCTGATTAATTATGTGTCTGGCGGACATGATCCGCTGTAGTGATCATGTCCGCCAGACATCGATAAATGCCTACAGCATACACTGCCAGCATTTATCATTTCACAAGCGGTTCCGGTGAATTGCTTGTGCAATGCTGCCCCCTGCAGATTCATGGCCAATCAACCGCTAGCAGGGGGTGTCAATCAACCCAATCGTATACGATCTCGCAGATTTCTGTCCGCCGCCTCAGAGCAGGCGGACGAGTTAAGGAGCAGCGGTCTTAAGACCGCTGCTTCTTAACTCCTGTTTCTGGCGGCGGAAACAGCTGCCTTCTGGGCAATTCAGGCCTTCATAAATCGGCCCCTTAGTGTTAATTAGACTGTGATTAAGCTGTGTTAAGTATGCAGTCTCCATTTCTACTTATAACAGGATTTGGAAAGCCCATACCTTTCAGAATTAAGTTATATAAAAAATGTAGGGGGAGGGAAAGTATATTGCAAAAAATTGAGTTTAACTACACATTTTACTGTATACTGTCCCTTTAAGATAATTTGAACTATATTAATTTGCTGGTTAACATAATTTGCTAGTGAAAGGAACAATTAAGATATAATTTTACCCTATATTCTATCCAACTGACAGGATGCTTAATATGTATTACAACCAATAGAACACAATTCAAAGTTTTAAAAAACAAAAAAGCACAACATAAAGGGTCAGATTACAAGTGGAGCACTATTTAATGCTCCTATTCAAGGGTTAAAATGAAAAAAAAAAACACCCTTCTCGCATGCAAACCTTATCACATATTCTCAAAACGGTCTCTGAGGAGATACAAACTATAAATGTATCTCTCATACTATAAACTCAGTATGCTTCTCTGTACGTGAAACCAATTATAATTATTTATCAATCTAAAATCAGACAGAGCAATAAAATTCAATGCTTTATTAGAATCCAGATTAAAGTCAGGAACAGAAAGATCCAATAAAAACAACCAGCAGCCCTTAGCGTCTAAAGTGTTTTGGCGTTAGTCATATTCATAGACAATTGTCAAAGGCTACAACCACCAGTTATATACACATTCCGGTTAACTATTACAATGCCATAATACAAATCTTAAAGGGACAGTATACTGTAAAATAGTATTTCCCTTAATGTGTTTCCAATTATTTTTTTTACCAGCTGCAGAGTATAAAATGTATGAGATTTGCTTTCTTAAGGCTTATTTGTGTATATAAATGAGCTAATTTTGTATTTTGAAGCCACAACCTAAAAAAATGGGCTGAGCTTGTAGGTATAATCAGATCTCATTACTTTATCACATTGTGTACATATACATGCTTCTGTAGCTTATATCTGTCCATTCTATAACCCACTGGGAGTGGAATTTCTTCTACTGGCTGTGTTAACACAGCTTGGCCTCAAGGCCAAACATTTCAGGATAGGTGGGGATACCACAGGCTAAATAATCTTTTTAATTTGCCAATATAAGGGTAATGGAAATAATTGTAAACAATTTAATACACTCCAGCAGGTAAAGTGGATCAATGGGAACAAATTAAAGGGGAAACATTTTTTGAGTAAACTATCCCTTTAAAGTGACAACACATGTTAAATAGAAGAATCATCTACAAAATAATATTCTTAACAATCATAGGTTATATTATCCTTGATTGAAAAAATATGCTATAATCTTAGATGATAAATAAATAAATCAAAGAGGAATTATATCCCCATATTATACGGCTGTTTCAGAATCAAATGGAAACAATAATATAGTCATTTTGGAGTAAATAATACACAGCCTATATACAGTATCCCACAAAAGTGTAAAGTAGTGAGTGTACAGCCTGTATAACAGTGTAAATGTGCTGTCCCCTCAAAATATCTCACACACAACCATTAATGTATAAACCGTTGGCAAAAGTGAGTGTGACTTGTTAGTGTTACAAATGTGGAGCAGGTGTGTTAAATTTGGTGTTATCGCTCTCACACTCTCTCATACTATTCACTGGAAGTTCAACATGGTACCTCATGGCAAAGAATTATCTGAGGATCTGAAAAAAAGAATTGTTGCTTTACATAAAGAAGATTGCCAAGACCCTGAAACTGAGCTGCAGCACGGTGGGCAAGACCATACAGCGGTTTCACAGGACAGGTTCCACTCAGAACAGGCCTCTCCATGGTCAACCAAACAAGTTAAGTACATGTGCTCAGCGTCATATCCAGAGGCTGTCTTTGGAAAATAGACGTATGAGTGCTGCCAGCATTGCTGCTGAGGTTGAAGGGGTGGGGGGGGGTCAGCCTGTCAGTGCTCAGACCACACGCTACACACTGCATCAATTGGTCTGCATGACTGTCATCCCAGAAGGAAGCCTCTTCTAAAGATGATGCACAAGAAAGTTCGAAGACAAGCAGACTAAGGACATGGATTACTGGAACCATGTCCTGTGGTCCGATGAGACCAAGATAAACTTATTTGGTTCAGATGGTGTCAAGCCTGTGTGGCTGCAACCAGGTGAGGAGTACAAAGACAAGTGTGTCTTGCCTACAGTCAAGCATGGTGGTGGGAGTGTCATGGTGTGGGCCTGCATGAGTGCTGCCAGCACTGGGGAGCTACAGTTCATTGAGGGAACCATAAATGCCAACATGTACTGTGACATACTGAAGTAGAGCATGATCCCCTCCCTTTGGAGACTGGGCCACAGGGCAGTATTCCAACATGATAACGACCCCAAACACACCTCCAAGACGACCACTGCCTTGCTAAAGAAGCTGAGGGTAAAGGTGATGGACTGGCCAAGCATGTCTCCAGACCTAAACCCTATTGAGCATCAGTGGGGTATCCTCAAGTGGAAGGTGGGGGAGCGCAAGGTCTCTAACATCCACCAGCTCTGTGATGTTGTCATGGAGGAGTGGAAGACGACTCCAGTGCCAACCTGTGAAGCTCTGGTGAACTCCATGCCCAAGAGGGTTAAGGCAGTGCTAGAAAATAATAGTGGCCACACAAAATATTAATACTTTGGTCCCAATTTGGACATTTCCACTTAAGGGTTTACTCACTTTTGTTGGAAACGGTTTAGACATTAATGGCTGTGTGATGAGTTATTTTGAGGGGACAGCAAATTTACACTGTTATACAGGCTGTACACTCACTAATTTACATTGTAGCAAAGTGTCATTTCTTCAGTGTTGTCACAAAAAAGATATAATAAAATATTTACAAAAATGTGAGGTATTTTGTGAGATATTGTATATGATTAAGTAGTATTACATAAATGTGTGATCTTATAGTAAATTCTAGCTTTACATATACAATTCAAATAAAATTGGTACTTTAATATAATGATTGGAATGATAAGGAAGACAACAATGTTTGAACTAATAATAAGGGAACTCACAGAAAAAATCAAAGTAAAAGTTTTTTTAAAAAATTGGTTATTTTATATATTATAATGAATGATAACAAATAATACATTTAGACAAAGCTTGAAACAAACACACAAAATTTAGAACTCCATTGAAATTGTAAAAATAAATGTTGCATTTAACTCTAAATAATGCGCTATAGAAGAAAGTCTTAAAAATGTATTTGAGAGAACAACATTAAGGGGACAGTATACACCAGTTTTCATATAACTGCATGTAATAGACACTACTATAAAGAAAAATACGCACAGATGCTGATCTAAAAATCCAGTATAAAACCTTTTAAAAAACGTACTAAGAAGCTCCCAGTTTAGCACTGTTGATGAGGTTAGCTGGAACAACAACTGAAAGGGGCTGGGTAAACATAAATAGCAGACACTCCCCACCTTCCCCTTCCTTGCATATGAAAAGACAGATAACTTAAACAGGAGCCTACAGGAGTCTGTAAACGTGTGTATACATCTGGCACTGTGGGGCTTGATTAGGAGTCTAAAAATCAGAACATTGTTCTTACAAAATAAGCAAAACTGAGGGCGGAGCCGGCTAGCAAAGGAAATGGCCGCACACTCAGTGAGATCCATGAACCGGATCCCTACAAAGTACCTGTTCTGAGTATTATCTACCTAATACTCACTACACCTTGTGGATATGTGCACTGGAGATATGTGAGCACAAGATCAATATACCGGAGGGAAGTAATTAGAGACCGATACACCCGAGGATCTCGATGGGGCCTACGTTGCTGTCAGTAACTTCAGGACGCAAGTAAAACTTCAACCCTCCATGACCTGCGGAGTAGATCTCATTGGACCCCCAACAGATTGATGTGCAACCTTCACGAGATACTAAAGCACAAGCCGACATGGTGAGATCAACCCACGCAAATGGGATAGCATAAACACAAATCGCTAATGCACACTGAATATATCTAACATTGCACTTTCCATACCTCACGGGGGACTACTTAAAATATGAGATAAACACATCTAATAAAATATTAGAAAGAATCCGATGTGTATCCCCACTAGATTGATCTGAAAGAATTTTACCGCACTCTCTCAGCAACCCTTTATCTGAATAACAAGAAGAAGGTGCCATTTTTATCTTTACTGCTACGCAGCTGCCATAGACTTGCACAGTGAATTTCAGAGTATTGCATAACCTTATATATAACTATTTATAACGGCACAAAAAGTACCTGACAGATCACTGATCAAGCTACATCAAGATAACCGCCCAAAAAGAGGACTACAAGCATAGGTGAAGGCCTGAGGCACCATCTTTATTCAGGCCCTTTATTCTTTATTTTTCCTATTTAGTGCATTACACTATAAATCTACACTTCTTATCTGTGTAAAGAAAAAGAGGAGCACAGTTACAACCATTATAGGAACTTTATTTAAACATCCCCCTCAATATGTCTCCAAAAAGACTCACTAAGGCGGATAAACTTATGAAAACTTTACCAAGCTCGACCCCCATTAGAGACTCCTTTTTCAAGCTTACAGAATCTAAAACTAACAGCACTAGAACACATTTACCATCAGTCTCAAGATCTTCATCCCCACATCAGACCCAGAAGAAGAACATAATGATGAACCTGTCCAGATATCTAAAACGCTTCTGGAATCTCTGCCGTCAAAAAGTGATTTTACATCCTTAATAATGCAAGTCCGTTCATGCATAAAAGAGGAAATAGCCAGCTTCCGCAAATAAATTACAGAATTGGGTAATAAAGTGAACTTTATTGAAGAGGAAGTAGAGACTAACCAAAATGAGATATCTACTATGCAACAGATGATAAAGGGCCAGGAAACTGCAATTATGCAATTACATGACAAGTTCGAGGATTTTGAGAATAGGGAACGCAGATGCAATCTAAGAATAAGAGGCATTCCAGAAACGATTGCCACAGTCTCCCTATCTACGTATCTGTCAGAACTGTTCTCATTCTTCAAAGGAGCAGAGTTTGACCCACCGATCTCCCTGGATAGAGCTCATAGAGCCTTAAGACCCAAACCCTCTGAAAATAAAAATCCAAGATATGTCATCATTCGTTTTAAGGATAATAAACAAAAAGAAGAAGTGTTGTAGCACTCAAGAAAATAATCAGGTTCCAAGAGAAATCAATACAAATCTTCCTGGACTTACGTACACTGATAAAACGGAAAGAATTCCAGTTCCTGACCGCGCATCTCAGATCCAAATCTGTAGCCTACAGATGGGGATTTCCATGCTCTATCATAGTAGTTCAAGATGGGCAACAAGTAACATGCAAAGACCCTGAAGATGCAGAAGATTTTTGTAACAATCTCCAACTGGATCCCCCACTGGACAAACCCCTATCATCAGACCAAACTACTTCACGTTCGGATGTTCCCAAGCCACAGAGAGAAAAATGGCAATCTGTCCCATCCAAGAGACATAAACCTCAGAAATTTCTCCCTACTTGACATTTGCCAAGACTTTAATGTAAAGGCCCCAGCATACTGAGCTCCTCTATCACCGTGATTAAATCGAGTGATATATCACTGTTACAAACTGTAATGGACAATGCCCTCACCATGAAGGGAACGCCATGGAAACAGGTTCTATGTAATACCTTCTACTGTTTTTAGAATGTTTACAAATTTGTTCATTTGAAAGGTTACATCCAACAATAATATAGCTCTCAGTTACAATGCCCCTTATGGGATATATTAGAGACCTTATGTGGATATGCATTGTTGAGTGGGAAATTAGAGATTTGTCCCACCACCTGTAGGCTTAAGAATAAGTGATAGACCTCCTCCGAGATGAATTTATCTACCCAAGTTTCCCACCTCCAGAGTTAGCTTAAAACATGATATTATTCACTTAATCTAGATGGTCCTTCCTACAGGGAAACTGAAAATAAGTTAAAACCCATGAGATCGGGTTCTCACCCCCAGAGAGGGTTTTCCTGAATGTTTATTTGTTATGTTATTTGTTATTTTAATCTGAATGTTACCTTTATGTCTTATAGAAAGATATATTTTTGTTCAATTGATGTTAATATTGTTGTTAATGGTTTATTGTTCACTTCTTGCAACTGATATACATGAAATGATACACAGATTCTTAAAGATGGTGTTGTCATATTGGTCAGGGAACCTCCTGCCATGACTCTACTGTTACCCCACTGACACATTTAATGGATGATTCAACCCCACAACTAGTCTCCTTCCTCACACAGAATGTTAAGGGATTTAATTCCCCAATGAAGCGTTCTAGAGCAATGCAAGACTATAAGCATGGTAAATATGATATATTGTTGTTCCAGGAAACACATCTCAAGAAATCCTCAATACCTAAATACTCCCCCCCCCCGTATACAACACATTACCATAGTTATCACCCCACTAAAAAGATAAATGGGGTTAGCATTTTAATCCACCGATCTATCCCCTTTCAATGATGGAGTGATCGGTAAACCTATTTCTATTGCCAATATTTATTCCACAAACTCCTCCCAAAACACTTTCTTTCATTCTGTCACCAACTTGATCATTAAATTCCAAAAAGGAGCCCTATTAGTAGCCAAAGACCTTAACATCCCATTAGATCCCCTTTTAGACAGCTCCAACCAAACTATTAAATTGAGACATAAATTCCACAAAAGAATTTGGCAGGACTTTGACCTACTAACACTACACGACACATGGCAACAACTTAATCCAACTAAAAGAGATTATACTTTTTTTTTTCTAATCCCAACAAGTCATACTCACGTTTGGACTATATTTTAGTAGACCACTTATTGTTATCATTTTTACACTCTTCCTACATAAAACCCACTACTTGGTCAGACCACTCAGCAGTATACAACACATTCAAATGGCCTTCCAAACCTTTCCAATGGAAATTGGACGATACCTTACTAGCAGATCCCCAAGCTCAACAACAAATAATTAACGGCTAGATTAGGAGTTTTGCATAATGAGTGAAAAAGCCTCATAACGCTGCTTTTCCCTACCACTGGTATTACGAGTTTTGCAAGTATAGCTGTACCGCACACTTTTTTGGCCGTAACACAACGTAACTACCGCACCTTTCAAAAAGTCCTTTTTCAATGGGACTTCCATAGCGCCGGTATTACGAGTTTTGCCTGGGAGGCCAAAAAATGAGCGCTACACCCTATAACCACAAGATTCGTAACGCCATCTAAAGTCAATAGTTATGGGTTTAACGTTACAAATCTGTAGCATAAAACTCATAACTAAAGTGTTAGAAAGTACACTAACACCCATAAACTACCTATTAACCCCTAAACCAAGGCAATCCCGCATCGCAAACACTAAAATAAAATTATTAACCCCTAATCTGCCGCTCTGGACATCGCCGCCACTATAATACACATATTAACCTCTAAACCGCCGCACTCCCGCATCACAAACACTAGTTAAATATTATTAACCCCTAATCTGCCACCCCCAATGTCACCGCCGCCACTATACTAAAGTTATTAACCCCTAAACCTAACCCTAAGTCTAACCCTAACACCCCTAACTTTAAAATAATTAAAATAAATCTCAATAAAAATTACGATCATAAACTAAATAATTCCATTTTAAAACTAAATACTTAACTGTAAAATAAACCCTAAGCTAGTTACAATATAACTAATAGTTACATTGTAGCTATCTTAGGTTTTATTTTTATTTCACAGGTAAGTTTGTATTTATTTTAACTAGGTAGACTAGTTAGTAAATAGTTATTAACTAGTTACTAGCTACCTAGTTAAAATAAATAAAAATTTACCTGTAAAATAAAGCCAGGAGAAGTCTTCATCCAAGCGGCAAGAAGTGGTCCTCCAGGCGGGCAGAAGTCTTCATCCAAACAACATCTTCTATCTTCATCCTTCCGACGCGGAGCGGCTCCATCTTCAAGACATCCGGCGAGGAGCATCCTCTTCTTTCCACAGCTATTGAAGAATGAAGGTTCCTTTAAGGGACGTCCTCCAAGATGGCGTCCCTTGAATTCCGATTGGCTGATAGAATTCTATCAGCCAATCGGAATTAAAGTTGAAAAAATCCTACTGGCTGATGCAATCTGCCAATAGGATTGAGCTTTGATCCTATTGGCTGATCCAATCAGCCAATAGGATTGAGCTCACATTCTATTGGCTGATTGGAACAGCCAATAGAATGCTAGCTCAATCCTATTGGCTGATTGGATCAGCCAATAGGATTTTTTCAACTTTCATTCCGATTGGCTGATTTCTATCAGCCAATCGGAATTCAAGGGATGCCATCTTGAATGACGTCCCTTAAAGGAACCTTCATTCTTCAGTAGCCGTCGAAAGAAGAGGATGCTCCGCGCCGGATGTCTTGAAGAGGGAGCCGCTCCGCATCGGAAGGATGAAGATAGAAGATGCCGTCTGGATGAAGCCCGCCTGGAGGACCACTTGGATGAAGACTTCTCCCGGATTCATTGAGGACTTCTGCCCGCTTGGATGAAGACTTCTCCTGGCTTGATGAGGATGGATGTCCGGTCTTCAAAAACTGTAAGTGGATCTTCGGGGGTTAGTGTAAGGTTTTTTAAGGGTTTATTGGGTGAGTTTTATTTTTAGATTAGGGACTTTGGGCAATGGAAAAGAGCTAAATGCCCTTTTAAGGGAAATGCCCATCCAAATGACCTTTTCAGGGTTTTTAGATAGGATTTTATTTGGGGGGTTTGGTTGTGTGGGTGGTGGGTTTTACTGTTGGGGGGTTGTTTGTATTTTTTTTTTACAGGTAAAAGAGCTGATTTCTTTGGGGCAATGCCCCACAAAAGGCCCTTTTAAGGGCTATTGGCAGTTTAGTTTAGGCTAGGGTTTTTTTTATTTTGGGGGGGCTTTTTTATTTTGATAGGGCTATTAGATTAGGTGTAATTAGTTTAAATATTTGTTAATTTCTTTTTTTGTGTAAATTTTTTTTTTTTGTAATTTAGTTAATTGTATTTAATTAATGTAATTTATTTCATTGTAGTTTAATGTTAGGTGTTAGTGTAAGACAGGTTAGGTTTTATTTTACAGGTAAATTTGTATTTATTTTAACTAGGTAGCTAGTAAATAGTTAATAACTATTTACTAACTAGTCTACCTATTTAAAACAAATACAAACTTAGCTGTGAAATAACTATTAATTATATTGTAGCTAGATTAGGTTTTATTTTATAGGTAAGTATTTAGTTTTAAATAGGAATTATTTAGGTATTAATTGTAATTTTTATTTATGTTTATTTTAATTATGTTAAAGATAGTTGTGTTAGGGTTACGTTAGGGTTAGGGTTAGACTTAGGGTTAGGTTTAGGGGTTAATAACTTTAGTATAGTGGCGGCGACATTGGGGGCGGCAGATTAGGGGTTAATAAGTGTAGGT
The DNA here is from genome assembly GCF_027579735.1 of Bombina bombina. Taxonomy (NCBI): domain Eukaryota; kingdom Metazoa; phylum Chordata; class Amphibia; order Anura; family Bombinatoridae; genus Bombina; species Bombina bombina. The sequence goes on from NC_069502.1 coordinate 368,362,398, forward strand.
AGGTGGCAAAAGCATTGGGGTGGAAGATTAGGGGTTAATAAGTGTAGGCAGGCGTCGGCGATGTCGGGGGCGGCAGATTAGGGGTTAATAAGTGTAATGTAGGTGTCGGCGATGTCGGGAGCGGCAGATGAGGGGTTAATAACTTAGGCAGGCATCGGAGATGTCAGGGGCAGCACATTAGGGTTGTTTAGACTCAGGGTTTATGTTAGGGTGTTAGGTGTAAACATAACTTTTCTTTCCCCATAGGAATCAATGGGGCTGCATTATGGAGCTCAAAGTAGCGCTGGTATTTGTGTGCGGTATGGAGCTCAACTCTGCCATATTGCCTGCTAACGCCGGGTTTTTGCAAACCTGTAATAGCAGCGCTAGGGAGGTGAGCGGTGGGAATAACTTTCAAGTTAGTACCGAGCCACTCATAACGCAAAACTCGTAATCTGGCCGTATATGTATAGCCAACTACTACCAGGAAAATTATTCCCCAAATATATCCTTGAATACAAAGTAGGAGGCCCACAAATGTGTAATTAGGGGAGAACTCATTAAAATTAGAGCACACAAATCTAAAATAGCCAGACGACAACAAGATCTAATACAACAAATTAGCCAACTTGACCAGTTACACAAACTCAACCCTCTAGATGATTCCTTATCACAAAATCTGACTCAACATAGACATGAACTAAACACATTATTAGACATTGACGCACAAAAGGCTTCCTTCTTTCTAAAACAAAATTTCATACAGATGGTAATAAGCCAGGCAAACTCCTGGCTAGAGCCCTTAAGAAAAAACAAAATGCGAACTATATACACAATCTAATCCAACCAAATGGTTCATGCGTAGAGGACTCTCTTTCAATAGGGAAATTTTTCAGACACTATTATGCCAACTTATATAACCTATTCCCCTTTAGGGGCATGGAACACCACAAAGCAAATTGTCAGAAATACCTCAATACTTTACAAATTCCTCAGATTACTCCAGAAATGGAGGAAACCCCAGGGAAAAGTCCAGAGCCAGATGGCTTTTCTGGAACATATTATAAAACCTTTAAAGATTTACTCAGCCCACATTTATTGGCATTATTTCAGAATATAGACTCCGATAACCCAATCCTGGCCAACATGCTAGAAGCACATATAAGTGTCCTCCCAAAGCCTGGTAAATCCCCGGACCAACCAGCTCACTTCCGGCCTATCTCATTGCTGAACGTAGATCTAAAATTATACTAAAAAATATTAGCCAATAAGGTTAATCCCATACTACCCAACATCATACATCAAGATCAGTCTGGCTTTATACAGGGAAGGGAGGCAAGGGATAACACTAAAAAGCCTACATCTAATCCACCACATTACCAAGAACCAGATACCCTCAGTCCTCCTGTCGACGGATGCGGAAAAGTCCTTTGACAGACTGGACTGAACCTTTCTATCCCTCACACTACAGAAATTTCTTGCAAAAATCTTTGCTCTATATTCCCAACCATCAGCTAGAATCCGAATAAATGGAACTCTCTCGGACCCCTTTTCCATTTTGAACGGAACAAGACAAGGTTGCCCCCTTTCCCCTCTACTCTTTGTTCTCTCCATAGAAATACTAGCTATATATATATATTAGACAACAACCCCAGATCCACGGAGTCACCTTAGAATCACAGTCATACAAATTAGCCTTATTCGCTGATGATCTCCTTTTATTTTTATCAAACCCAATGACCTCCCTACCACCTACCATGAAGGTTTTAGATATGTATGGGAAACTTTCTAACTACTCCATTAACTTTAATAAATTGGAATTATTACCTTTACAACTATCCCAATGAGACAAAACACAACTATCCCAAACTACTTCCTTTATAATCTCCACACTCACATTAAAATACTTAGGTATTTATTTATCACCTGACCCTTCTCAATTATTTAAATTAAATTACAAAAAATGTATCCACAAATTTCATCAACTTACCAATGACTGGCTCCTTAAACCAATATCCTGGATGGGCAGAATTAGTGCCATCAAAATGACCCTCCTCCCTAAAATATTATATGTGTTCCAAATAGTACCCATACCACTACCAAAAACCTATATTCCACAACTGCAGAATACATTAATATTCTACATATGGAATCGAAAACCTCTGAGAATTTCCAGAACAACATTATACCTACCCAAGCAGCAGGGAGGATTGGGTGTCCCTGATCTCCATGCCTATAGATTTGCAACCATCCTAACAAGAGTTATTGACTGGTGCCATTATGGGAACCCCTACACTGAAACGTGGATCACGATTGAACAAGATTTAACCACATTCCCACAGTTAGGCAGTCTTTGTTGGCTATCACCACAGTTTAGACTGCTCACAATTTGCCAGTTTCCGATTATTAAAGAAACATTAGACACATGGGACATTATATTACGCAAAATATAAAAATATATTGAATATCCTTTCCCCCCTAACTCCAATCTTATGTAATCCGGAACTGCCATTAGGGACGAAACATGTAAATAAAGACATCAGAGACATAAACAACTCATACATATATACAGTTGCAAGAAAAAGTATGTGAACCCTTTGGAATGATATGGATTTCTGCACAAATTGGTCATAAAATGTGATCTGATCATCATCTAAGTCACAACAATAGACAATCAAAGTCTGCTTAAACTAATAACACACAAAGAATGAAATGTTGCCATGTTTTTATTGAACACACCATGTAAACATTCACAGTGCAGGTGGAAAAAGTATGTGAACCCCTAGACTAATGACATCTCCAAGAGCTAATTGGAGTGAGATGTCAGCCAACTGGAGTCCAATCAATGAGATGAGATTGGAGGTGTTGGTTACAGCTGCCCTGCCCTATAAAAAAACACACACCAGTTCTGAGTTTGCTTTTCACAAGAAGCATTGCCTGATGTGAATAATGCCTTGCACAAAAGATCTTTTAGAAGACCTACGATTAAGAATTGTTGACTTGCATAAAGCTGGAAAGGGTTATAAAAGTATCTCCAAAAGCCTTTCTGTTCATCAGTCCACGGTAAGACAAATTGTCTATAAATGGAGAAAGCTCAGCACTGCTGCTACTCTCCCTAGAAGTGGCCGTCCAGTAAAGATGACTGCAAGAGCACAGTGCAGACTGCTCAATGAGGTGAAGAAGAATCCTAGAGTGTCAGCTAAAGACTTACAAAAGTCACTGGCAAATGCTAACATCCCTGTTAGCGAATCTACAATACGTTAAACACTAAACAAGAATGGATTTCATGGGAGGATACCACAGAGGAAGCCACTGCTGTCCAAACAAAACATTGCTGCACGTTTACAGTTTGCACAAGAGCACCTGGATGTTCCACAGCAGTACTGGCAAAATATTCTGTGGACAGATGAAACCAAAGTTGAGTTGTTTGGAAGAAACACACAACACTGTGTGGCAAAAAAGAGGCACAGCACACCAACATCAAAACCTCATCCCAACTGTGAAGTATGGTGGTGTGGGCATCATGGTTTGGGGTTGCTTTGCTGCGTCAGGGCCTGGACGGATTGCTATCATCGAAGGAAAAATGAATTCCCAAGTTTATCAAGACATTTTGCAGGAGAACTTAAGGCCATCTGTCTACCAGCTGAAGCTCAACAGAAGATGGGTGTTGCAACAGGACAATGACCCAAAGCATAGAAGTAAATCAACAACAGAATGGCTTAAACAGAAGAAAATACTTCTGAAGTGGCCCAGTCAGAGTCCTGACCTCAACCCGATTGAGATGCTGTGGCATGACCTCAAGAAAGCGATTCACACCCGACATCCCAAGAATATTGCTGAACTGAAACAGTTCTGTAAAGAGAAATGGTCAAGAATTACTCCTGACCGTTGTGCACGTCTGATCTGCAACTACAGGAAACGTTTGGTTGAAGTTATTGCTTCCAAAGGAGGTTCAACCAGTTATTAAATCCAAGGGTTCACATACTTTTTCCACCTGCACTGTGAATGTTTACATGGTGTGTTCAAAAAAACATGGCAACATTTCATTCTTTGTGTGTTATTTAGTTTAAGCAGACTGTGATTGTCTATTGTTGTGACTTAGATGATGATCAGATCACATTTTATGACCAATTTGTGCAGAAATCCATATCATTCCAAAGGGTTCACATACTTTTTCTTGCAACTGTATATGACCATCGAAGGCTCTAATATTCTACCCATAGAACAAATACAAGATTTAGGCACAGATACCTTAAAAAATTGGTACCATTACCACCAACTAGCACATTTTTTACAACATCATAAGTTGAAATCATATATATTCCGGCCACGAACTCCATTTGAAACACTATGCAGCGCACCAAATCCACTCAAACACTTAATCTCCTTGGTTTATACAATTTTACTCTCACCACAACATCAAAAGCAGCCATCATATGCCCAAAAATGGCAGGAATGCTTGCCTTATCAATTAACACAATCCGATTGGAACTCAATTTTCCAATTTATTTCTCATTCATCACACTCACCAAGGATACTAGAAACAAACTATAAAATTTTCATGCAATGGTATCTAACCCCACTAAGACTAAAACACATATTTTCACAGGCGTCAGATAAATGCTGGAGGAAGTGGGGCCAAATAGGTTCACTTTATCACATCTGGTGGGATTGTCCAAAAATTAGAGATTATTGAGAGGAAATCAGACTGCATATAAACCACCTGTTCAATTGCAACTGGCCTCTGGACCCATTGATATTCTTGTTTAATGTGCTTCCTAAACCTCCTTCGAAATTATATGCAAAACTATTCCATATTATTTTGAACAGTGCGAAAGAACTCATTCCAAGACTTTGGAAACAAGAGAAAGTTCCTTCTATACAAAATTGGTTGCAATAAACATTAATATTAACTTAATAACTTATCACTGGAACGGTACTTTTATATGTCTATCAATAGATTAGACATCTTTTATGACATAACTTTTCTGTGGGAAACGAAACCACAACTACCTCTGAACACAGCATAAATAGATAGGAGGCGTTCCACTCTTTCATACATTTAAATATACAACCCCAAGCACATAATACAATACATATTATTCTATGAAAAATCCAAATGTTAACTACAGACTCAATGACACTTTACTGACTTTTACAGATGAGGAACAGGACTTGGGAATTATTATTTCAGATGATTTAAAACTTAGTAAACAATGTAGTAATGCAGCGAGTAAGGCCAGCAGAATGCTTGGATGTATTGGTAGAGGTATTTGCAGCAGAAATAGTAAGGTTCTTATGCCACTTTATAGATCATTAGTTAGGCCTCATCTTGAGTATTGTGTGCAGTTCTGGAGGCCATATCTTCAGAAGGATATTAACAAATTTGAATCTGTGCAAAGGAGGGCTACAAAGATGGTACATGGTCTAAAAAATAAAACTTACCAGGCTCAATTACCTAAATATGTATAGCTTAGAGGAGATATGATAGCAACTTTCAAGTACGTTAAAGGGTCATGATCTCAAGCTGAAGGGTAGTAGATTCTGAAGTAATTTGAGGAAGCACTTATTTACAGAAAGAGTGATTGATTTATGGAATAAACTTCCTCAAGAGGTAGTAGCGACAAACACTGTGGGAAACTTTAAAAATGCATGGGACAAGCATAAGGCTATCCTACAAACTAGATAAGATTATACTGTTAGGTAATATTGGGCAGACTTGCTGGGCCTATGGCTCTTATCTGCCGTCAATATCTGTGTTTCAATGTTTCTATGTTTTATGTGAAGTGTTTAATCTTTGTACAGATTTATACAAAACTGATAGTATTGCAGGAGGTACTTGTATCCTTCGTATACCAGTAACAACTCTGTCTACCTTTGAGATGAATAATGTATGATCTTGTAAATTTCAAGTAATGCAATTTCTTTTTTGTGAATTAAAAAAAATAAAAATAAAAAAAAAAATAGCAAAACTATACATTGTTATAAAAACACTACCAGATGGGCTATATAAATGGATCATCTACAAAACATTTATGCAAATAAAAATCTAGTGAACATTGTCCCTTTAATAAATAAATGCAAGTTATTGAGCTAGCTAAAACGCTTTAAATTCTAATTTACTCCTGAAGGATTAGTATTTGGAGGAAACACCAAAACTTCCATTCTTCCCTCTGTGGGTGGAACAGTATTTCTTAAACTGTACTTCACAACACATTGTCCATTCTTAAAGTGAGGTTGCTCTTAAAGTGAATGTAAAGTTTTATCAAGTAGTACCATATTTGTAGAAATACTTACCTCTTCATCTTGAAAGCCTCTCCAGCCCGTCGCAAGCCTCTTTCTACGTCAGTAATGCATCCGGCATCCTTCAATCACGGCTTCCCCCCGGGGGGAAACATTGCCTAAAGCAATGCCGTGATTGGAGGAAGGCCAGAATCGTCATTTCTGAAGTAGGAAGAGGCTTGCGACGGTCTGCAGAATCGCTGGAGCGGCTTTCAAGATGAAGAGGTAAGTATTTCTACAAATATGGTGCAATGTAAAGTTTCATCAATGAAAGTGCCCCTGTTTTTAATAGTAATTTTAAAAACTGGGCACTACTTGATGAAACTTTACATTCACTTTAAAAGGATACTAAACCCAATGTTTTTCTTTTATAATTCAGATAGAGCATGCAATTTTAACCCTTTGAGTGCTAATGACGGCTCTGAGCCATCACAGAGTTTTCCACTCTGGTGCTAATGACGGCTCAGAGCCGTCACTAGCACTCTCCCACCTTGAGGGAGATCTGGGTCTCCCACTCACTCCTACCCCAGCGATCGTGCCTGTAGAGTGACAGGCATCCCTGGGGCTTCCTGTTTTGCGTGGTGACGTCACACGCAATAACGTGATGACGTCACCGTGCAACTTTATTTATACTTAACAATGTTAAGTATAGGAGCAAGGAGCATGCTGCTTAGAAGTCTGTATCTCAGGCATCTAAGCAGCTACAGACCCCCAAGATCCACCATTGTAAAGGTAATCGCATAACCTTCCCAACTGTGTAAGTCTTGGGGATCTAAAAAAATAAAAAAAAAGTTACAAAAAATTGTTCAAAAAATAAATAAATAAAAAGAAAACATTAAAAAATCTTAGCACCCAGGTGGGAAAGTGCTTAGCACTCAAAGGGTTAAAGGGACACTTTTTTTCTTTCGTGATTCAGATAGAGCATGCAATTTTAAGCAACTTTTTAATTTACTCCTATTATATTTTTTTCTTTGTTCTCTTGCTATCTTTATTTGAAAAAGAAGGCATCTAAGCTTTTTTTTTTTGGTTCAGACCTTTGAACAGCACTTTTTTATTGGTGGATTAATTTATCCACCATTCAGCAAGGACAGCCCAGGTTGTTCACCAAAAATGGGCCGGCATCTAAACCTACATTCTTGCATTTCAAATAAAGATACCAAGAGAATGAAGATAATTTGATAATAGGAGTGAATTAGAAAGTTGCTTAAAATTTCAATCTCTATCTGAATCACAAAAGAAAAAATTTGGGTTCAGTGTCCCTTTAAGCAACATTCTACTTTACTCCTATTATTATTTTTTCTTTGTTTTCTTGCTATCTTTATTTGAAAAGCAGGAATCTAAGCTTAGGAGGCAGCCTATTTTTGGTTTGACACCTGGGTAGCGCTTGCCGATTCTGGCTAAATATACCCACCAATCAGCAATCACTACCCATGGTGCTGAACCAAAAATGGGCCAGCTCCTTAGCTTAGATTCCTGCTTTTTCAAATATAGATAGCAAGAGAATGAAGAAAAAATTATAATAGGAGTAAATAAGTATATCATTACAACCTATAATCTGACTGCTACAAATAGATGAACACTTGGCTCTCTGAAGCCTTGGCTCTTTGTGCCCTGTGCTTCTAAGTGCCCTGTGTTACAAGTGGCCGAGTTAAAGTGATTGTCAATTTTCAGCTTTCTAATCAAAAATTTTGATTGTCAATACGCTTGCAATATAAACCGCTATATTTTTATTTTTTTTAATCATGCTGTCATGTTATAGTTTCAAATAATACTTAGCTACGATTTCAGGTTGAACTCCTCCCATCCATGATTTCCGGCTTGAAAGGTCCTTTCGTTATAGACCATTCCCTCACGCTCGCTTACGTATTACTGGAGCGCGCTCCCGCGGGCAAATCAATCTGCGCATGCGTTTCAATTTGGATTTCAATATGCGCTTGCGTGGCTTGTTCCGTTACTCCGAGCGATTGCGCCTGCTATGTAAATCAGAGAGTAAGGACCAAAGCGCATGCGCTAAACACGAACGAGCACGGAATGTGGATGACGATGTTATGAGACGCATGCGCAGTTGCATCGGTTCAATAGCGTGACGTAAATGAAAAAGGGGCAGGACGCCACGGGGTACGATCTCTAATTTGTCACAGCGGTCTGTCAATCAAATGCCAAACGAGGGACAAGATGGCGGGCGGAGGATTACAGTAAGAGAAATCGGGTTAAAAATGCTTCGTTACCTGAATAGAGCTATATTATAAAAAATTCATGAATTAAACTAACCTTTATTTTTATAGATTAATACATTAAGCAACAACAGAAAGCGTGACTTTACATACACTTTAAGAACTAGAGTTAGAAACTGGAGGGGGAAACTGCAGTCCCACTAACAGGTAAAACCTACTAACTATACACCTGCACAATGCTTTCCATGTCTTTTCTGCTATTTCTGTCTGCCCTTTTCCTAAAAAATCTCTGCACTTCCCTGTAGCAACAATAACCCCCACACTATCCTTATCTCACCCTCACTCCTCTCATCCCCTATGCTGCCTTCTCATGAACTACTTTGTCTCCTTAGAAATACTTCCCCATCTAACTCTCCTGTGTCTAATCATACCCGCTCCTACAAGTCCCCCTCTCAACTTCTGTCACTCACACTCCTACTACTGCTTGCTGCTGGTGACATCTCTCCTAACCTTGCCCTGCAGCAATCACCACACTTTTACACTCTCATTCAGTCCCCCACTGCAAAAACTCTAGGTCACGCAATCCTAACAATCTCATCTCTATTAACCCACAGTGCTTATCCCCTCTCTTTTGTTCTTTTCTTGTGCTCTTTGGAATGCTCGCTCTGTCTGTAACAAACTTACAACTGTTCATGACCTGCATCCATTGCTGCTCTCACGCACGGTGGTCTCCACTTTAGCCACACACCTAGGCCAGGTGAGAGACATGGGCCCATATTTATCAAGCTACGTACGGAGCTTGAAGGGCCGTGTTTCTGGCGAGTTTTCAGACTCGCCAGAAACACAAGTTATGAAGCAGCGGTCACAAAGACCGCTGCTCCATAACCTGTCCACCTGCTCTGAGCAGGCGGACAGACATCGCCGGAAATCAACCCGATCGAGTACGATCGGGTTGATTGACACCCCCCTGCTGGCGGCGATTGGCCGCGAGTCTGCAGGGGGCGGCGTTGCACCAGCAGCTCTTGTGAGCTTCTGGTGCAATGCTGAAGGTCTGGTGGACCTGATCCGCAGTGTCGGATCAAGTCCGCCAGACCTTGATAAATATGCCCCATGGTGTTGGTGTTGGAATCTTACTCTCCCCTCCTGCTCCTTTCAGCACCTGCAGCCTCATCCATCTCTCCCCTTTTCCTCCTTTGACGTTCACTGCATCCGACTATTCTCCCCCCTCTCCCTCAGGGTGGCAGTTATCTATCACCCCCCTGGACCAACCTCCCAATTCCTTGATAACTTGGCTGCCTGGCTTTCTCACTTTCTCTCTACAAATACACCTGCTTTAATCCTGGGGGACATCAACATCCACATTGATAACCCATCTGCCCCTGCTGCCTCTAAGCTTCTCTCACTCACAAACTCCTTTGGTCTCTCCCAATCCACCCTATTCCTTACTCACCACGACGGACACTCTATTGATCTAGTATTCTCCTACCTCTGCTCTCTCTCTGACGCCACCTGTCGCCCATTTCCCATCTCAGACCACCATCTGCTCACCTTTAAGCTTAACATACAGGCTAAACCTACTTCTCCCCCTCACCCCCGCACCTGTAGAAATCTGCACACTGTGGATCCTCTACAACTCTCCACAATCAAAAACACCTCCCCCACACTTCCACAATATCCTGCCCTGACCTTGCTACAACCCACTATAACAATACTCTCTCCTCTGCACTGGACACTTTCGCTCCTCCCCAAATACGCAAAACCCCACGTCGTCAGCTCCAACCCTGGCACTCTAAGCAAACATGCTACCTGCAAAAATGCTCCCGTGCTGCTGAACGTGCCTGGAGGAAATCCCGCTCTGAATCAGATTTCCTCCACTATAAGTTCACTTTTTATTCTTACTCCTCTGCCCTTCACTTAGCCAAGCAAACCTACTTCTCTTATATCTACTCATGCCTCAAACCCTAAACGTCTCTTCTCCATTTTCAACTCTATCCTTTATCCACCTGCACCACCTCCTTCTTCTGCCTTTAGTGCTCAAGACCTGGCAGACTACTTTTTCAACAAAACAATTACCATCCGAATTAATATCCCAACACAAGACTGCAACCTTCCATCTCCGTCCCCGGCAACCCTCTAGACCACTCTCAGCACCTTCCACCCTACCACTGAGAATAAAGTGAGTTCCCTATTATCTTCCTCACAACTCACTACCTGCCCACTTGACCCTATCCCTTCACATCTAATACATTCTCTGTCTTCTACCCTCACTCCAGCTCTTACTTACATCTTCAACCTATCCCTTACTACCGGTTCATTCCCATCTTCCTTCAAACATGCAAAGGTCACCCCCATCCTCAAAAAACCCTCCCTCTACCCCAATTCTCCTGCAAACTACCGCCCCATATCACTGCTTCCGCTAGCTTCAAAAGTCCTGGAAAAACTAGTCTTCGATCACTTAACCCACTTCTTGTCCTCCAACTCACTGCTCGACCCCTTGCAATCTGGCTTCCGTTCCCAACACTCAACTGAGACTGCCCTCACCAAGGTTACCAATGATCTTCTTTCTGCTAAAAAAACAGCTACTACTCAATACTTATCTTACTTGATCTGTCTGCCTTTGACACCGTTGACCATCCCCTTCTCCTACGGACTCTCAGCTCAATTGGGCTCTCTGACACTGCCCTTTCCTGGATCCACTCTTATCTCTCTAATAGGTCCTTTTCTGTCTCCTTTGCTGGTGACTCCTCCTCTCCATTGCCTCTGTCTGTTGGAGTACCTCAAGGCTCTGTTCTGGGTCCTCTACTCTTCTCTATTTATACTTCCTCACTGGGTAAACTTATCAGTAGCTATGGCTTCAACTACCAACTCTATGCTGATTATACTTAGATCTAACTATCCACCCCTACACTCTCTCCTTCTGTCCTTTCTCACATCAGTGTCTGCTTATCTGGCATTTCTTCTTGGATGGCCTCTCACCACCTAAAAATCAATATGTCCAAGATTGAGTTCCTTCTAATTCCCCCCCTCTAATTTTACCCTGGTTCCTAACTTTTCAATGACTGTTCATGACACCACAATCTCCCCCTCACCCCAAGTCCACTGCCACTTGACTCCAATCTGTCCTTCATACCCCACATCCAATTGCTCTCTTCCTCCTGTCGCAACCACCTATGCAATATCTCCAAATTTCGTCCGTTTCTTAATGCTGAAACTACTAAACAGCTAATCCACTCCCTGGTAATCTTCTAACTTGACTACTGTAATAACCTACTAACTGGCCTCCCTCTCTCCCACCTCTCCCCTCTTCAATCCATCCTAAATGCCTCTGCTAGGCTAATCCACCTCTCCCGATGCTCTGTATCTGCTGCATTTCTTTGCGAGTCCCTTCACTGGCTACCCATCCACAGTAGAATTAAATTCAAAATTCTCATCCTGACTTACAAAGCCCTTACCAGCTCAGTCCCCCCCTACCTGTCCTCACTCATCAACAAATACACTCCAGCCTGCCCCCTAAGATCCAACAATGACCTTCTCCTTGCATCTTCTACCATCACCTCCTCCCATACTAGGCTACAGGACTTCTCTCGTGCGGCACCAACCATCTGGAATGCACTTCCTAGAGCTGTCAGACTCTCCCCTAACCTTTCCTCCTTTAAACGCTCCCTAAAGACTTTTCTGTTCATGGAAGCCTATCTCCAAATCAGTAACAAATGAATTCCACTTGCCTAATTGCTGCCCCCATCTAACTGCACACTAACATCATTCTCACCTTTGCAGTTCCCACCTCCTGTTTCTCACCCTCCTACCCATCTAGATTGTAAGTTCCCACGGGAACAGGTCCCTCAATTCCCCCTGTATTTGTTTGTTAAACTTTGTCTGGTGTCTTTTATATTGTATTGTACTGTACTTTTATTTTTGTACCCATGGACAGTGCTGCGGAATCCGTTGGCGCTTTATAAATAAAGAATAATAAAAATAATAAGAAAAAGAATGTTGCTTAAAATTGCATGCTCTATCTGAATCATAAAAGAAAAAAATTGGGTTTAGCATCCCATTAAGAGCAAGCCCACTTTAAGAATGGACCACAGAGGGAAGAATGGAAGTTTTGGTGTTTCTTCAAAATGCTAATCCTTCAGAAAACTAAATCAGTATAGCGCACTTCTGTTTTGTTTGGTTCCATATTCTTTCTGATGTGCTCCAACATATTGTTTTTAAAAGGAAGTTTTAAACATATGGCCAATGTTTCTGATGTGCCCCAACACAAAGTTTATACACAAGTTTATACACAAGTTTATGCACAAGTTTATGCACAAGTTTATACACAAGTTTATACACAAGTTTATGCACAAGTTTATGCACAAGTTTATACACAGGTTTATACACAAGTTTATGCTCAAGTTTATGCACAAGTTTATACACAAGTTTATGCACAAGTTTAAACACAAGTTTATGCACAAGTTTATACACAAGTTTATGCTCATGTTTATACACAAGTTTATACACAAGTTTAAATAAGGTATTTTTACAATTTTTCTACTTGTGTGTGCTTCATAGTACCCTGATTTAGTAATGACAATAGACAAGTAGCAGAAACAAGTAACACAAAAATAATATTTCGTCAAGGGATTTACAATATATTAGTGTCCTTAAAGTGTCACAGTACAAAAAAAAAAATAATTGGTTCATAAAAGTCCATATAGAACCCAAATACGATTAGTTACAACTGCAATGGTGCCCATTTTAAAGAAACAGATTGTAGATAACAGGCAAAGCTGGGAAATGCTTAAGTAAAACATTGTCATGTTAAAGAGAAATATTGATAACAATGAAAACAGACACATAGCATAGACATAGACAATGATAAGAAAATGTCACTGTTTGTTTTTAATCACAAATAGACCATTACAAGGATTCATGAGGTATTATTGCTTCCCTGGGAGAAGCTTAAGGAGGTATTAAAAAGTAAATACATGCTAGACATAATAATAAATAAAGCACAGATTAGCCTTAGACTAATAAATAGATTTATTCTTTACAAATTAGGGGCTAGATTACAAGGGGCACGATATCTAGCGCTTTTGCTCCTGCATAACTTTTACTAAAAGTAAGTTTTTTGTGCATGTTAGGAAGCATGCATATTACAAGTTGAAAGTAAAAAGTTTTTCTAACATATGGACACATAATATTGGAATAGGAGTTATTAATATTTCACTTTGCAAAGTTCTTCACATACAGGAAAATGTTTTTTTTTTATTGCAACTATATATTTCTATATAAATATATATATATATATATATATATATATATATACATACACGTGTATATACCTACACCTTTATATCTATTTATATATATATATATATATATATATATATATATATATATATATATATATGTAGATTTTTATGTTGCATTACCATTATCATATATATATATATACATTTAATCATAAAACTTAAAAAAAAAAATTATATGTGAAGAACATAGAAATGTAAAATATACGCTTCATATTTTCTGCTTTAGGTTTAAAGCGGTGTCGGGTTAGCACACATGAAGCATTAGTAATCTTAAAGCGCATTCTTGAAATATTAAACATAAAAAAATATGAATAATATTTGTTTACAATTATTATACAAACTATAAAAAAAATATCTATATATTCTAGCTTTTTAGCCAATCAGTGCCCTCTCATAAGTAACTCCATGGACATGAGCACAATGTTACCTATATGGCACACATAAACTAACACCCTCTAGCTGGGAAAAACTGTCAAATGCATTCAGATAAGAGGCGGCCTTCAAGGGCTTAGAAATTAGCATATGAGCCTACCTAGGTTTAGCTTTCAACAAAGAATACCAAGAGCATTCTTGATAAATGTAAATTGAAAAGTTGTTTAAAGGGATACTAAGCCCAAGTTTTTTTCTTTCATGATTCAGATAGAGCATGCAATTTTAAACAACTTTCTAATTTACTCCTATTATCAATTTTTCTTTGCTCTCCTGCTATCTTTATTTGAAAAAGCAGGAATCTAAGCTAAAGAGCCCATTTTTGGTTCAGCACCTTGCTGATTGGTGTCTAAATGTATCAAGGTGCTGAACCAAAAATGGGCTGGCTCCTATCCTTACATTTCTGCTTTTCAATTAAAGATATCAAGAGAACAAAGACAAAACGATAATAGGAGTAAATTAGAAAGTTGCTTAAAATTGCATGCTCTATCCGAATCATGAAAGAAAAAATTTGGGTTTAGTATCCCTTTAAAATGACATGCCCTATCTCAATCATGAAAGTTTAATTTTGACTAGACTGTCCCTTTAAGTTCAAACATAGTGACACCCACTACTTTATAGATACTCAGAGGAATTTAGAAAAGCAACATAAGTTAATTAAAGGAAAATGGGACAAAATAAATAATGAGAGTATACTGCAAGTTTTTGTTTAACTATTCATAATTAAACATTTTATATTACAATCCAATAATGTTTAATATTATAGGAAAACTGCTGAAATGTGATTACTTATTACTGTTTTGTTATCATTAGGGGAGTTTGAATGTTAATTTTAATATTTTGAATATTACTTTCAATTCAAGAAAAAAACATTAGTAACAGAGAAATTAAAGATCAAATGTAGATTCTCATAGACTTACATTATGAGAATCACTATTCAGATGTCAAATTCAACAGTGAAAATGTATGAGAATCAATAGCTCTTATAATTACTGGATGGTACATAAAAATATCAAGAAAAACATTTGTTCTGTTGTTCAAATGTTCAGATATTTGCTATTCACCAGTTATTGTCTGTTTGTTTTTACTCTGCAAACACCTTTATGGCATTATAGTGTATCCTCATTGGAGACCAGATACTAGAAACTGAGTTTAGTTTGCATTATAGAAATATATATACAGTATATATATATAATACTGGAGAAGAAAGGGTGGGATGAAGCTGGTCTGTGTGTGGGATGGCTGCACATCAATGGACCAACTGTAAGAAATTGACTGTTTAGTCAGGGCCGGCTCAACCATTGGACCAAGTGGGTCCAACAGACCCAGACAGCACTTGACAAGGGGCAGAACTTCAGTGACTGAGTCAGTCACTGTAAGACCCAAAATACTCCAGCCCTCTGTCTCTGTGGGGGAAGCAGCATAAGCTCATAATATTCAAAGACACAGAACTGATCAGGAGTGAAATTCAAAGTCGGACAAGTGCATCTCTTCCCTAACTTCCTTCTCACGTATTGTGCAATAGTGCATAACCATTGGTTGCATGCAGGTAGGCAGGATTAGTAAGGTCAGAGGTCAGTCTAGTAGGTTGATATGTTAATCAGTATTGTTACTTCTAGTGGGACAGCACAATATCTTGTGTTTGGGACAATGGAACGTGATTTTTTTTGCTCATCTTTCTGCTAATGCTAGCTAGTGTAACTAGTGAGCTCCAGACAGTGTCTTGATTTGCTCCCATTGGCTAAAACATTTTAGGTTAGGTTGAAAAAAATGAAATAGAAACACATAACTATAGTGTGTAATGACAGTGTGTTGTGATGTTCATGGGCAAAAGGTGACACTTTAAAAGCTAAATAAACTAATGTCAGGCATGTTTAATAGTTACAAATGAGTGTCTAACAGCCTAGCATATTTAGTTTTTAATTATTCATGCAACCTAGTTCTTTTACTATTTATATTCAATGCATGTCAGAATCTGTATTTTGAATTTATTGTGAAATAGATAGTGCTGAATTTTATTATATGTAGCACTGCTTCATTAATTTGTAATTATACTGACCACTCACCATACCACACAATAAGCAAGCAGAGACGCCTACATTCAGGAAAGAAAAATAACCACAATCTACCAGTATTTTAAAATAAAACAGGGCATGAGAAACCTAAACAGTGAGAGTCCATTTCTCAAAAACTCGCTGGCATGGAGAGAAATCATTAGCTTATTTTACTGAGCCCTATATTGTAAATTAAGTGCCTCTCCTTCACATAAAAAATATTACTGAAACGAGATACACAGTTCCCAATGAAATACATTGTCTTTAAAACAATCCCTGAGGAGGCAACTTATAGAATCTTGCCAGACCAGAGTTTTAGACAACCGGGTCCTTGGAAACAATGGCTCCAAAAATTGTACTCCTCTTTACTAAGGTTTTGGATTACTCTACTTAACAAAAAAAACAACATTGTCTAAATCCTAGAGGACTGGTTCCTTAGTACCCTTGCTTGTTCCTAAATTTGAAATACATTTAACACGTGAATAAAATGAGAGGAAGCATCATGTTGCATATTTAATAATAGCACACTATTCAATTGTCCCTCGTTTAGCAAGACAGTGAAATTGAAATATATTTAAAATGATAAATAATTAGATAGATAGATAAATAGATAGACAGATAGATAGTGACATATATACAGGGAGTGCAGAATTATTAGGCAAATTAGTATTTTGACCACATCATCCTCTTTATGCATGTTGTCTTTCTCCAAGCTGTATAGGCTCGAAAGCCTACTACCAATTAAGCATATTAGGTGATGTGCATCTCTGTAATGAGAAGGGGTGTGGTCTAATGACATCAACACCCTATATCAGATGTGCATAATTATTAGGCAACTTCCTTTCCTTTGGCAAAATGGGTCAAAAGAAGGACTTGACAGGCTCAGAAAAGTCAAAAATAGTGAGATATCTTGCAGAGGGATGCAGCACTCTAAAAATTGCAAAGCTTCTGAAGCGTGATCATCGAACAATCAAGCGTTTCATTCAAAATAGTCAACAGGGTCGCAACAAGCGTGTGGAAAAACCAAGGCGCAAAATAACTGCCCATGAACTGAGAAAAGTCAAGCGTGCAGCTGCCAAGATGCCACTTGCCACCAGTTTGGCCATATTTCAGAGCTGCAACATCACTGGAGTGCCCAAAAGCACAAGGTGTGCAATACTCAGAGACATGGCCAAGGTAAGAAAGGCTGAAAGACGACCACCACTGAACAAGACACACAAGCTGAAACGTCAAGGCTGGGCCAAGAAATATCTCAAGACTGATTTTTCTAAGGTTTTATGGACTGATGAAATGAGAGTGAGTCTTGATGGGCCAGATGGATGGGCCCGTGGCTGGATTGGTAAAGGGCAGAGAGCTCCAGTCCGACTCAGACGCCAGCAAGGTGGAGGTGGAGTACTGGTTTGGGCTGGTATCATCAAAGATGAGCTTGTGGGGCCTTTTCGGGTTGAGGATGGAGTCAAGCTCAACTCCCAGTCCTACTGCCAGTTTCTGGAAGACACCTTCTTCAAGCAGTGGTACAGGAAGAAGTCTGCATCCTTCAAGAAAAACATGATTTTCATGCAGGACAATGCTCCATCACACGCGTCCAAGTACTCCACAGCGTGGCTGGCAAGAAAGGGTATAAAAGAAGAAAATCTAATGACATGGCCTCCTTGTTCACCTGATCTGAACCCCATTGAGAACCTGTGGTCCATCATCAAATGTGAGATTTACAAGGAGGGAAAATAGTACACCTCTCTGAACAGTGTCTGGGAGGCTGTGGTTGCTGCTGCACGCAATGTTGATGTTGAACAGATCAAAACACTGACAGAATCCATGGATGGCAAGCTTTTGAGTGTCCTTGAAAAGAAAGGTGGCTATATTGGTCACTGATTTGTTTTTGTTTTGTTTTTTAATGTCAGAAATGTATATTTGTGAATGTTGAGATGCTATATTGGTTTCACTGGTAAAAATAAACAATTGAAATGGGTATATATTTGTTTTTTGTTAAGTTGCCTAATAATTATGCACAGTAATAGTCACCTGCACACACAGATATCCCCCTAAATTAGCTATACCTAAAAACAAACTAAAAACTACTTCCAAAACTATTCAGCTTTGATATTAATGAGTTTTTTGGGTTCATTGAGAACATGGTTGTTGTTCAATAATAAAATTAATTCTCAAAAATACAACTTGCCTAATAATTCTGCACTCCCTGTAGTGACATATTAAGGCATGGGTGGGCAAATTCTTAGGAGCAACCCAGAATACTGAGGAGCCAGATGTTTGTTTTTAGGAGCCATACAGTGATTTAATTTAAGGATTTATAAGAATACAGAACAATAATTTTAGGAGAAATGACACTAACTCCAGGTGTTGAGTTCTACATTAATGCATTGCTTTAAAACTTTTAGCTTTCTAATATCGTGTCTTTTTTATGGAAGATGTTCTAATTGAATTGCAAGTATTCTAAATTTTACCTATGTATTTAGCTTTAGGAAATCTCTGCTGTTGAGTGCACATCAAAACCTCACATTTTCTTTTTGACTTCTCCAATTTTGCTACCTTTTAAGCTTTCCAAAAGCTAAACAAACCTCAATAGCACTTCTAAACAAGCATTAAAATACAAATTATTTTTTCAATGAGCTGTAAAGTATGAGAAATTGTAACTGAATAAATCAAATACTGCTTTTTTTTTTTTTAACTGAATTCATTATAATATACATGCAGCTTCTGAAAGTGCTGTCCTTTAAACATAAATAAAAAAACCTGAAAGAACTGGATTACTCTATTTTTTGTGGTATCCTACATTGAGATGTGTTTGGATACTTATTGAAGGATATTGATTAAATTACCTTTCATACACTAGTGACGTCAATGAGTCATTCACAATGTCCAATGCACAATTAAACATGACTCATACTGTAAATATTGAGAGAGACGCTTCCTTTGTAGAAATAATTTCATTGTTTAAGATTGCTTACACATGTCTGTTAAATCTGTTACACTGGTTGATTAGTGCTCTATGACATAATCAAAGGAGGAGTTGAACTTGTTTTTTCTCATTCATAAATACTATTTTATGTTCTAATAACAATAAAATAAATATCAATATACAAAAATAATATAATCTGATTGAAGATAACAAAATACTTTTTTCTATTTTTATCTCAGCACCAGCCGCGCAATAAATAACCTGCCATTACAAGTTCAAGGTAGCAATTAGCGCTTAGATCAGATCTCTGGTTAATTTGATAAATGTCCAGAAATTTCCAAC